>NC_134485.1:224501672-224801672 GCF_040206685.1 Ascaphus truei
ACAGACAAGGCATGTTAACACTTAAGTTGGTGTCTTGCTTAAGTGTCTGAATATATGGTAGGAATAAAGACAAAGTGCCTAGTGTCTCGGCAAATTGTGCAAAGATTCTGCCACAATGGCATAATTATGGTATAATTATCTGGACTTATAATTATAGACAATGAGTCATATACCTAGTGTTGCAAACAGTTAATTAACTATATGTTTTTCTAGAATCTTTCTGGTAAACACAATTGGATATAATACCTATTTGGATGTCGCAGTAGAAATTGGGCTAAAAACCTATATGGTTAAAATATTTCCTAATTTACCCAAAATCTCTATACTAAAGATAATTTCTACTACTCCATTACGGGGATTTTAAGATATTTTTATTTTTCACTATGTCACACATATATTTTTTGATGTAATAAAATTTTATTGTTTTGTATTTTAAAACAGACCCTACTCTAGAGAGAACGTAAGCTGGCTGAATAAATCATATATCAGTACAACCAATATTATCATAGAGTGCATCTTTGGAGGGTCTTTTCTTGATCCTATTTGGATTAATTTGTTAATATTAACAATAACCTATCAAGAACAGCCATTGTGAACCACTATTCTGGGTGCTCCAGGCCTGTGGCCGGAAATTAACCAAAATCAGCCGGGCTGACAGATTAATAGTGCATAAGTACCGTCAGTCCCATGGGTATGATTACCCCTATGTCCCTGAGCCCATAATGAGGGAAATAGAGGCCAACAGAGAGGAGTGGTTGAGGGATGAGGTCCTAGACTACCTATCCTCAAGGTGTAGTATCTCTAGGTACTACAATGATGAAAAAGTATGTTATCCCAGCCAAGTATGGAGGGTGGGGAGAAACATCTACATGGACCGTGTGGAATATCTCTGAACAGGGTTCGAAGAGACTGTATTCCATTAAGTTTCCCAACAAGGAGGGCAAGTTCATTAAGAAACCTGACCCGAAGCATTATTAAAGGGGTATGGATTGTCCATGTTATGGAAGGGATCCAGACATACCTCATAGGTTAAACTATTATGCCATAAACTGTTATGTATTGTTTCCATGTTATCCAATTTAGGGATAGTCTGTAAATTGGGTTCAAAGCGGGGTCCATGACATTCCACCAGGGGGAGTGTGTAGCCATATATCCCCTTGGTTACTAATCTGCCCTGCCTAACACATAAGCCCTGGTACCAGTGCCGGAAGCTTTAGGGTTAAATCTACACCCTGCCATAATAAGCAGCTTCCTTGAGTGACAAGGGGGGGGGGGGGGTGGCCTGAGGCCATATGTGCTGCCAACCTGGGGCTGAGACCTGAAGCCCCGCCCAAGTCACAGTTGGGAATTGACAGTTTGGAGTTGGGAGTTGTCGGTTAGTCAGTTCTACCCTCTCCCCTCAAGGGAGTGGGTCGTTATTCAATCCCCTCCCGCAGGGGAGTGGGAGCTGTTACCCCTTACTCCACCAGGGAGTAGGGGAGCAAAGGATAGACCTTTGGGGCCTCAAGCCTTGGGGGTTGATTCCAGGGACCAGAGGAAATGCATTGTTGTTGGAGTACAGCCGTACACAAAGACCAGTTGCTGTTTTTATACTCCTGCCTGTGACTGCAGTTAATCAGGGGGGAGTGCAAGATGGTTTTCCTGCAGGGACTGCACCCAGCTCTGCTGGAAATGGAGGCGCTGCACCCAGAAAGAACTGAGAATATCCTGAAAGCCGTTCCTGTCTTCCCCACTATCATCGGCGGACACTCAGCAATCCTGTGGGCCTTGCATGTACAGCACAGCGAGAGTACAGGTAACAGTGAAATCTCCCAGAGGGTGGGAGAACACCTGTTACACCAATATCCTTGGTTTATCAATAGGAGTAACCAAAGAACATATGGAAAGGAGTGCTTGCCTTAATTCAACTGCAGCAGATTTCTACAACCGTTTCAAAATGTCCTCCAACCTCAGCAATTCACTTAAGAGCAAAAGTAATTTAGCGGAAAGTATCCCAGCAACCAGGTTTATAACAACCATCTGTCAGTTGCACAGTTGATACAATTTAACACATCTCCCTCCCCATTCGCTGCTATGGGGCAATCCGTCCTAGGATTAAAGTGAACTAAAGGCAGTGATATGTTTAAGGTGTTGCATCTGGGCGTTGGATGTTCCCCCCCCCCCCCTCCACACACACACAAATCTGACAACAATAAGTATTTTGAAATCATGTTTAAGTTAGTTTGCAGACAGTGACCTGAGGTGTGAGAGGTTTGATTTCCTCCGGGTACTCCTTTTTATCTGATGTCAGTGTGTGTGCAGCAAGTGCTTGCACAGCCAGTCTGCATGCCTTACTCTTATCTTTATTGGCTCCCTGATAAAGACAGGTGGGCTAAGGGTCAAGAAAAGACTTGATTGACAAACATCCTCATTCAGAGGCCCCATAACATTTCAGTTTATTTCGTTTCCTGCCTCCAAAAAAAATAATGAAAGCGGTAACCAGAGCCTAGCCACTAGCATGGTTAGAATGGTTTAGATAGTTTGTAGAGTAGAATGTAACTGTTCTCTGGCCAGCTATGTGGGACTGTACCATGAAGCGGAGTCTCCACTGATGCCCAGGGTTGGCACCAATCCGGGGTTGACTTGGAGACGACAGGTCTTGGCCACGTATCTCCGGGTTTACTTTGTAAACCTCCGGGTGGCGACGGCATTTCCCCCTGCAACTCCTGTCAATATGGCTGCGCGGCATCAAATGGTGGCGCGTTGCCACGACAACATTATGTGACATCCCAGCATCACGTGATGCCCGTTGTCATGACAATGGGACGCTATGTGACGCGTTGCCATGACAATGTGACATCACTGCGTCATAAGGCATCCCGATGTCCTGGCAACTTGACGCTGCGCGACGTCACATAGTACCGTTGTCATGGCAATGCGCCGCCATGTGAAAGGAGTTGGTGAAAGGAGTTACCTGCGGAGATGTGGGGAGGATATCCAAAAGGATGCCGCCACCGAAGGTAAGCACTACATTTTAAAATGTTATCTCCGGGTTGGCCTTCACTAGAAGGTATCAACCCTGCTGACACCTGTTATATCAGTTCAGCTGGGCTAAACAGGTCTGACTGTTGGTAAAGGTTAGCCTCCATGCTGCTTGATTCCTATAAACACTGCAAATTGGTTTTCAACACAACTTCATGTACTAGCTCTGACAATGCTTTTTAAATACTGAAGGCTTCAATCAGCTGAATGTCAGCCTATACAATGGAGTTTTATGTTATTAAAATAATAGTGTGAACCGTACCCTCAAGGCCAATAACTAAGTATTGGTCTTGAAGGTAGTACACTGTACCTGTAATTGAATAGAATATCTGCATTCTGCTTGTCAGAAAATCTTCCTATTAAAACTTACATTTTTTCCAGTGACATGTTCTGCTTTGCCAGGCAAATACCACATTCTGATGTCGGTACAGTACAACAACAAACAAGACAAACACTACTCATGCCTGATCCGGAGCCAGCATTCCATCTACCCATTCAATGCCAACGGAATGGCTCTAATGCCCTTTTGAAAAAGAAATGCTTATGTGCAAAAATCATTCAAAAATAGTTACATGGACAGCGTGGATTAATCCCGTGTTTATGGTGCGGGAAGGAGTGTGATCCAATGGATTAAAGAATTGCAATCATTTTATAAACAAGCCATGTTGGACCCTCTAGTAAACCATCTGTTACATAATGTGTTGAGAAGATGTGTTAAACTGTACAGTAAATAAAAATACCACTTGTAGCACATTTGCATGTCTCAGACAGATCTACAACCCTGTCTTTCCCCATTGTGATTTAACAAACAGTGCTTCCACTGATTCTGGGTAATGACATGCAAATGAGCACAATTGTCACTCTTTACGTCTCATTCACTTTAACATGGACCCCTATGAGCCTGCCGTATTAAACTGCTTTTCAGCACTGCAACGGTTAAAGAAATGCATAGCCAGTCAACCTAAACGCAGACAGCAAGTCACCTTTTGGGTCTCATTAGTGCACTCATAAGACTGCGTATAATCCCAACATTGCGCCTAGTAAAGTAGCCGTGAAAGTTCAGACAAACACATTTCAGGTGTTCTACCTTTTTCAACAGCGCCCTTTTCATAACTTGGGTGGCGAAAAGGTAAGCCTTTTACAGGATTTTTTTGTAATGGAAATACACATACTCCAGCTTCACTTTGTCGATATGCAATGCCAGAAAAATAGCCTAAAAGTGTCTACTATTTACTGGACAGAGGATCCATAAGATACACTAATGGGGTTCTGCAATATGGTAACATCCGTTCATTCCTTTTCAATACATTGCACAAACACAGCACAGGGAAGACTGCAGCATTTTGGAAGAACAATATTGAACAGCAACTAGAATTGGTGCTGCTCAACTACTCAGGAGGTGCAAATGAGCCATAAAAAAGGAGGAAGCAGAAAATGATACAAGGCATTAAAAAAAAAAAAAAAAACAGAACAAAACCCACAATCATCTATATCTATCTATCTATAGTTGTGTGAAAAAGAAAGTACACCCTCTTTGAATTCTATGGTTTTACATATCAGGACATAATAGCAATCATCTGTTCCTTAGCAGGTCTATAATGTCACGTGTTGTTGTTCATCGGAGGTTGTATTTACCTAATCTTAAGACCTGCTAAGGAACAGATGATTGCTATTATGTCCTGATATGTAAAACCATAGAATTCAAAGAGGATGTACTTTCTTTTTCACACAACTGCACGTAGATGGACAATGTTAAGTGACATAACTCATTTCGGGGTATAATCTTACTATATATAATTGAAAGCACTGTATGTTTGCCTGCCTGGATGTCCGGTGTCCCTAGGGGAAATCTCATTGGTCCCTTGGGCCGCCCGCCCCCGCACACCTCTCATTGGCCTGAGGCGGAGTGACGGGCCAAAGGGGACGGACGGGGACACACACACAGACACACACACACACACAGACACACAGACACACAGACACACAGACACACAGACACACAGACACACAGACACACAGACACACACACACACACACACACACACACACACACAGACACAGACACAGACACAGACACAGACACACACACACACAGACACACACACACACACACACTCTCTCTCTCTCTCCCCCTCAGTTGGACCGCAGCTCACCTTCCACACACCCCCCCCTCCTCTCCCGGTGCCCCTCACTCTCTCCCCCCTCCCCCTCACTCTCTCCCCCCTCCCCCTCACTCTCTCCCCCCTCCCCCTCACTCTCTCCCCCCTCCCCCTCACTCTCTCCCCCCTCCCCACCTCACCCAAATCCCCACGCTCCGCAACATCCCCAGCCGCACCATCACCCTCACCGTGCGCCGCGGAGGAAGCGCGGCCCTCCTGCTCAGCTGCAAACTACAGGCTCCTCCCCCCTCACGGCGCGGCCCGGGCCTCCTGCTCTCCCCCTCACGTGCGCCGATCCCGGAGAGGGGAAGCGCGGCCCGGGCCTCCTGCTCTCCCCCTCACGTGCGCCGATCCCGGAGAGGGGAAGCGCGGCCTGGGCCTCCTGCTCTCCCCCTCACGTGCGCCACTCCCGGAGAGGGGAAGCGCAGCCCGGGCCTCCTGCTCTCCTCCTCACGTGCGCCGCTCCGGAGAGGGTAAGCGCGGCCCGGGTCTCCTGCTCTCCCCCTCACGTGCGCCGGCTCCCAGACGGAGGGGAAGCGCGGCCCGGGCCTCCTGCCACTCTTGCCCCCCGGGGTCAAGGTAAGTCACCCACCGTCTCCCACCCACGCACTGTCACCCAGTCACCCACCCACACACCCACCCAGTCACCCACACACCCACCCAGTCACCCACTCACTCAGTCACCCACCCACTCAGTCACCCAAAAACTCACTTAGTCACTCAGTCACCCACCCACTCACTTAGTCACCCACCCACCCAGTCACCCACACAACCACCCAGTCACCCACACAACCACCCACCCACTTTCACCCAGTCACCCACCCACCCACCCACTCAGTCACCTCAGTCAACTCAGTCACCCACCCACCCACTCAGTCACCCACCCACTCAGTCACCCACCCACCCACCCACTCAGTCACCCACCCACTCAGTCACCCACCCACTCAGTCACCCACCCACTCACTCAGTCACCCACCCACTCAGTCACCCACCCACTCACTCAGTCACCCACTCACTCAGTCACCCACTCACTCAGTCACCCACCCACTCACTCACTCAGTCACCCACCCACTCACTCAGTCACCCACCCACTCAGTCACCCACCCACTCAGTCACCCACCCACTCAGTCAGTCACCCACTCAGTCAGTCACCCACTCAGTCAGTCACCCAGTCACCCACCCATTCAGTCAGTCAGTCAGTCACCCACTCACCCACCCATTCAGTCAGTCACCCAGTCAGTCACCCACTCACCCACCCAGTCAGTCTCCCACTCACCCACCCAGTCAGTCTCCCACTCACCCACCCAGTCAGTCTCCCACTCACCCACCCAGTCAGTCACCCACTCACCCACCCAGTCAGTCTCCCACTCACCCACCCAGTCAGTCTCCCACTCACCCACCCAGTCAGTCTCCCACTCACCCACCCAGTCAGTCTCCCACTCACCCACCCAGTCAGTCTCCCACTCACCCACCCACCCACCCAGTCAGTCACCCACTCACCCACCCAGTCAGTCTCCCACTCACCCACCCAGTCAGTCTCCCACTCACCCACCCAGTCAGTCTCCCACTCACCCACCCAGTCAGTCTCCCACTCACCCACCCAGTCAGTCTCCCACTCACCCACCCAGTCAGTCTCCCACTCACCCACCCAGTCAGTCTCCCACTCACCCACCCAGTCAGTCTCCCACTCACCCACCCAGTCAGTCTCCCACTCACCCACCCAGTCAGTCTCCCACTCACCCACCCAGTCAGTCTCCCACTCACCCACCCAGTCAGTCTCCCACTCACTCACCCAGTCAGTCTCCCACTCACCCACCCAGTCTCCCACCCAGTCAGTCTCCCACCCAGTCAGTCTCCCACCCAGTCAGTCTCCCACCCAGTCAGTCTCCCACCCAGTCAGTCTCCCACCCAGTCAGTCTCCCACCCAGTCAGTCTCCCACCCAGTCAGTCTCCCACCCAGTCAGTCTCCCACTCACCCACCCATTCAGTTTCCCACTCACCCACCCATTCAGTTTCCCACTCACCCACCCATTCAGTTTCCCACTCACCCACCCATTCAGTTTCCCACTCACCCACCCATTCAGTTTCCCACTCACCCACCCATTCAGTCTCCCACTCACCCACCCATTCAGTCTCCCACTCACCCACCCATTCAGTCTCCCACTCACCCACCCAGTCTCACCCAAAACCACCCACCCAGTCACTGACCCCACCTACCCACTCACCGACCCTGAAAAAGTCACCCAGTCACCGACCCACCCACCGACCCAAAGTCACCCACCCACCCACCGACCCAAAGTCACCCACCCACCCACCCAAAGTCACCCACCCACCGACCCAAAGTCATCCACCCACCGACCCAAAGTCATCCACCCACCGACCCAAGTCACCCACCCACCGACCCAACTCACCCACCCAACCACCGACCCAAAGTCACCCACCGACCCAAAGTCACCCACCCACCGACCCAAAGTCAAACTGACCCAAAGTCACCCACCCACCCACC
Organism: Ascaphus truei; assembly: GCF_040206685.1. Classification (NCBI taxonomy): domain Eukaryota; kingdom Metazoa; phylum Chordata; class Amphibia; order Anura; family Ascaphidae; genus Ascaphus; species Ascaphus truei. Next base: position 224,509,359 of record NC_134485.1, read on the forward strand.
AACCCAAAGTCATACACCCACCCACCGACCCAAAGTCACCCACCCACCGACCCAAAGTCACACACCCACCGACCCAAAGTCAAACCGACCCAATGTCACCCACCCACCGACCCAAAGTCACCCACCCACCGACCCAAAGTCAAACCGACCCAAAGTCACCCACCCAGTCACCCACCCACCGACCCAAAGTCAAACCGACCCAAAGTCACCCACCCAGTCACCGACCCACTCAGTCACCAACCCACCCACCCACTCAGTCAAGTGTCACCCACCCACCCACACACTCAGTCAACTCACTCACCCACCTAGCTGTCATGGGGGGGGGAAGCCCAACCCTGTCGTACGCCCCCCCAAAATTACATCCCGGGCAACGCCGGGTCTCTCAGCTAGTTCTTTATAAGCTACTTAGGTGGACAGAAGATACCAGCAAATAGTTCTGGGCATAAGAAACGAAATGCAGTTATTCATTAAACTGCGACAGTGCCAAATATGGACACAATCGCACAAACACCAATTTAAGTAAATAGGTGTTTGTAGTATTGGCACTATCCCAGCTTCATGAATAACCCCCTATGACTAAAGCACGCCTCAACTTCCACGGATCACGGGCTTATCAAGGAAGCAAATGGGCTCTTTAATCGTGTCATAAGGTGACCATTTGGTGCACATTCATAATATACATGGATATTGTTTTATATAAAATTATTCAAAAGATCATCCCAGTCATGTCTTGAAAAACATCTGAAAAATAGAGCCAAAGGAATTCTAATGTTTAATTGCAATGGTTGAAGTTTGTTACTAGCTTTATGTGTAATGCGGAATGGGACATTTGGACGCGGCCGTTTCGCCGATTCTAAAGGCAAGATGTATTACTGTTTAGGGTAGGGGGTTCATTTAATGGGTTTTAGCGTAAGGGCTTAGGGTAGGAAGGTTTAGGCACCTACCCTTAGCGGCGATGTGGCCGTCGGCGGGGTGAGCGACGGTGAAACAGCCGTGACCAAAATGTCCTAGACCGCGTGTAATATTACAGGGTTATACAAAGTATACGGTTACCGGTAAAGTTTTTTTTGGGGGGAGGGGTTTCTCTTGTGGACACATCTGACCACTACTCAACACAGTCTTGTGCAACAAGAAAGGTGTCCTGGAACCAGATTCCATATTCTCTGTCTCCCTTTGCAGCTCATGGGATTCATTTCTCCCTAGTTCAGCTGCCTGTTTTCCCTGTCCCAGCAGCTAGCTGCATGTGAAAAGGCAACATTATTGTTACATGTTGTATACACAGCCTGTGTTGGTTGCCTGCATCTTCTATTCTCCTTGCCGAGAGTGGGCTATTCCTACCCCCCGTCCTTGCTGACAGTATAGTCTCACTTCCCATCTAGTGTGACCCTTGCTCCTCACGTCCTTTTTACCCTGGACTCTGAGTGAGTAACTGCCTACTATTTACCCCAGCAAGGCCTTTTTGTTTTACACTGCTTTATCCTTGATACACTGCACTTCAGACAGAGAAGCACTCTCTACCTACATTACATCTACAAGCACCTTTCTCCCTGTGACTTTCCCTCAATAAAACTAAGAAAGAGACTTGTTTGTGCTTTGGAAGAGGGAAGGCATGAGTTAAGCTTACTGGAACTATTCATACATCATTCGTGACCCTGGTTTCAGGAAAAAAAAGAATAGTACAGAGGGCATCTGATTTAAGAGCCCTAAGTCCATTTATGCTAGTAGTACTAACGGTTAATGCATAAAATATATAAACCAGTAGGGATAATATTACCATAGTATTATTCTTTCAAGTCCTTCTTGGGAAAAGAGAATGGAAGCGTTTCCCTGCAAACACACCACTGAATAAAAACAAGGTTTACAACTAAAACCCATAATTATGTTTACAAATGCAGATAGCACTAAAATGTCATAAAGGTCTTCAGAACACAATGTCTGGGTCTACAGGACTGTTCTATAATATATACAGACAACAATTTTAAATTGGATTTTAAAAAAATGTTTTTTTTTTTTTTTTTTTTAATTGGCAGCCAAGGGAAAGCTACAGTAGGTCCCCTTTTCTTAAAGAAGTAATGCTGCAGAGCGCAAAATGATAATGATGGGGCTGATCTATAAAGCCATTTTGGACAATTCACAAGACAAAATGTACATTACCATTTCTCCAAAATATAAAACTGCATGGTGATTTCAAATACAAGTGATACTATAAATATCGTTAGATCAATAAAATGAAACAGTGAAACTGGTGATTTCAGCATGAAGTTTGTCAAGGGGTAAGCAATATATTTCTGGTCAAAACTTTCAGGAAGTGCTTGACTAACTTTCATTCAAAGCTGTCCAGTTAAACAGTTTTGGTTATCATGCAAGTTTATGTGTTTTAACATACTTTTAAGGCCAGGGATCGAAAAATCCCAAGCGCCTGGCTCAACTAAAATTCCACCCTGGGGCCTGTGCTGTGTGCAGTGACCTCCTTTCCCGGTCCAAGCGTAACGAGATCAGCTTACTCCGCTAATTCGGCTCATAGGGGCATACCCCTGACGAAGCGGACTGGTCAGAGACTGACGAAGCGGACTGGTCAGAGAAACGCGTAAGTGTCCAGTGCGCATGTGCAGGTGTGAGCCGAATTAGCGGAGTAAGCTGATCTCATTACGCTTGGAACCGGCATGGAGAAAGGAGGTCTAAGGAGAGCCCCAGTCTGAACTGCAATACATAGGAGGTGCGTTAAACGACGCTGACTAAGGAGAACCCTCAGGAATACGTGACCACACACTGACGTCGCATCGGACGAACGCGGAAGTGGACGCGGATACCAACGCACGAGGGACGCTCTGAAGAAACTCCAAGCAGGACGGACCGATCAGGGCTTCAGATCGACAGCTCCAGTCTTCTTAGAAACCGGAGAAGGGGGCTGGTGACGGCCTAAAGGTTGACACTGCATATTTTTAAGTGGGAATCTGAGAGTGAATTTCCAATTGTCTGTTAGTTTCTGGTTTTTTTGGTAAAGATTTTTTAAACCGTATTGTCCTATGCCTATTCCAATTTATTTTTCATATGACGCACGGGGCAAATATAATCATCTATTACATTTCAAGCCCAAGTGTATAAAGCCAAGTAATAGAAGTGTATTCTTCTTTGCATCATAGCACTACCTCACTTGTATTGGTAATATAATACTAAGGCTGCGCTTATAGTGCCTTGCGACCCGAATCAAATACATAGACTCCGTCGCAAGCGCTTATAGTAAGCGCAACGGTGATGGAGCTACCAAAAATTTTGATGCCGGGAATATGATTGTTTTAGAGATAGTCGCCACATGTGACGTCTCTAAACCAGATTGTGCGGCCCGCCCCTTTTAGTGACGTCACTGGCCTTGTCACCAGCGATGTCACTAAAAATCAAATTACAACTTTCACCAGTGGCGACGGGTGACGTCATCGGTCGCGTCGCCTTCGCCAGCACTATAAATCGCAGCCTAAGGATATATGTGACACTATCTACACATTGTGTTTATAATCAAGAATAAAGAAGTGAATCACATTCTTTAAAGAACACGTGGAGCACTATTCACTCAGATTGAATGATTCTGTGTCTGGATAAGGTGTTAAAGAGCACACTTTATTAAAGCTATATTGTATACTATCTAGAAGGGTGCACAATGCAGTGGTTAAGAACACAGGTTGTATATATAACTTTATTGAAGCACACCTGTATTGTTTTCTCTCTATATCCATTGGAGCACAACAGCCTCATCATCATCATATGTTCAAGCGCCGAGGACTATATATGTTCGTATTTAATTTAAATGCTTTGGGTAAGAGCGCAGGGCCATTGAAACCACCGCAAGCCTACCGCCCCTCCCCCCCCCCCACCCCCCAAAAAAATAACTCACCCCAGTTTGCGCACCCCTGCTAGGACATAGCTACTGCATCATGGGTTCTGGCAAACTAGGTGCCGCATGTAGTAGTAGCGATGTCCAAAATAAAAAGCTCACTGTCAAGGGAGATGGCGTCCTGCGTTCCTATAGAACCAATGGCGGACGGAAGGGGGATGACTCCTTCCCTTCCATGATCAATCACAGAGCGATCACGTGTTTGGAGTGCAGGAGGGGCTGAGGCACTATGGACCCTCCAGCACGCAAATGGTTTAAAAGGGGCAACATACATACATCATTCGTTTTAAACACCCACAGGAAACACTGCTGTCTTCCAGTTTTTATATTTTAAATATAAATCCGTAGAAGCATTTTGTTTTTCCATGATCAATTTGTTTTTACAAAATGTCTTAAAGAAATAATATCCTTAAAGCTGCCGTTCTAAAAATGTATTTATTTTTTCCCATTCAATATGTGCATTAATACAAATCTGCACACTGACAAGTGATTAGCCAAATTGCAGATCGATCTGTTCTCCGATCGCTGAAGATTTGGCTCGGAGGTTCTTTATATCACTCTCAGTGCTGCAGAAGATAACCCAAGATGCAAAGTTCTGTGTGGAAGATCATGCGACCAGGCAGACACTAGATACAATTGGAGCACTGCTAGAGAGGGCAAAAGGCCCATCTCAGAAGAGGAAGGGTGTGGCTTTGTTAATGGTTGCTATAGAAACAAAAATGCTTGTTACATTAGAATACATTAAAAATTGTATTTTTTTTTTTTTAAATGCTACAAGTATGTTCTCAAAGTGCAGAACGGATTTATATTTATAAAAATAAAAAAAACACAAATGTAAGATATTGCTTGAACTGCAGCTGTAAACATGCTTAAATCAGATATTGGAAATTAAGCATAAATGTTTTTTTTTCCCCCCAGGGCCTCTGAATGGCAGTGTTTGTCAATTTGTTTGCCTTCTACACTTATCTCACAATGCTGCACTCAGGAGGGTTAAAAAAAAAAAAAGGGTGAGGGGTGTCATTTGGCAAACTCTCCTTGAACAGTGTACTTCAAAGTTCTAGTATCAGTCCTGGAGTGTAGATTCATTGTAGGTTGCAAAGCTTTTTAAAGCTGCAGACCAAGCAATATCCTACATGTGTTTTATTTCAAATAAATTACTTCTGTACTATAAGAAAATACTTAAAAAAAAAAAAAAAACTACAACGGAATGACATTTTTGTAATGTATTATAGTGTAACAAGCATTTTTTGTTTCTATGGCAACCATTTACAAAGTCACATCCCATTACGAAACATGCTCTGGCACACCCTTCTTGGAGCCCTGCCCTCGCAGTGCACAAGCTCAATTGTACTTAGTGACTGCCTGGTTACATGATCTTCCCCAGAGAACTTTGCATCTTTGGTCCTCTTCTGCTGTATTGACAGCCATTTAGTGAACCCCCGAGCTGAATCTACGCCGATCGATCACAGGAGAACGGATCGATCGGCAACTTAGCTAATTACTGATGCTCACATATTCAAGGGGGGGAGGGAATTAAAAAAAAAAAAAAAAAAAAACACGGCTGCTTTAAAGTGACAGATGTAGGTGGGCAGGGGGGTGCAGAAGAGTACATGTAATGCCAAATGTAACTCCTAAGCACTATTAAGTCCCAGGAGAGACTGTCTCTTTTGGAGATAATTAGTATCATTCACATAAGAGTGAAAAATGCTTGCAGTATTAATGAACGTCTGGTCAAGGACGACAGGATAAAATGAGAATAGTGCGTCTTTGTTCTCTAAAAACCACTGAATAGCCTTTATGATATGTAAATGAAAAAGTATATAAAAATCACTGAACCTTGACTCTGCTCTAATGATGTACCTGGCAAGTCCCCCGGCCCCTGTGTGCGCCGAGCCACGTACATCATTGTAAAATGCTTGACCGAAGAGGAGGGTGCCTTCTGTGCCCCGGCTCCCCCGAGATCTCCTCTTGGACCGGGGCGCTTTGTCCTCGCAGCGGGGAGAAGAGAGGAGGAGAGTGGGGGGGAGCTCGCCGTGTCCCTGCAGCACCGCCTGGAGGGGGGTGGGGCTAGAGCGCTGAACACGGTGTCCTCAGAGGGAGGTGGGAGTGCTGGGAGTCTGCAGGACATGCTGAGCACCAAACACACACACACATTGACACGTGCACACACGGAATTCACAGTTACTATAAATATAAAAGTGCAAATAGCTAAAACACGCGTTCTAAGTCAAACTTCATTGCGTTTTGGCACTGAAATTGTGTTTTGATTTTTAATTGAAAACATCACCATCACAAATACAATTTCAGTGACAAAAGACAAAGAAGTTTCACTTAAAAGGCACGTGATCGGCACACACACACTTTTTTTTGGTTGGCAGTTACAGCCATGTGATTGCAACCGGAGAGTTCAAATTGCTGACAATCCCCAAAAAAATGACAGAAGCACAAAATAAATGAAAAAAAAAAAAAAAAAAAAACGTGAAGCAAATATAAAATCAATAATAATAAAAAGATAGATCTACACACACACACACACACACACACACACACACACACACACACACACACACTTAGTTTTTTTAAGAATGATTCAGAATAGCTAAATCAACAACTTTTAGAACTCATTTATACATTGAATTGAAAAAAACAAATTGGTAGAACGGCAAGAACCCAAAAAAAGCACAGATCAACTCACCAGGGGTAGCAAAAATAAAAAAAAGTTTATTGAATCACATAGTAAAAAACAAAACAGACTAACAGTCTGTTTTTTACTATTTGATTCAGTCAACTTTTTTTATTTTTGCTACCCCTGGTGAGTTGATCGGTGCTTTTTTCGGGTTCCTGCCGTTCTACCAATTAGTTTTTTTTTCAATTCTACTATCCACGATTGGAGTGACGCACTTCCGCAGCGCAGGTTCCGGCAATTCGCTAAGCATCACGGGAGAACGCCGAGAGGAGACGGCACCTCCACGTGATCGGCCTGGAGCTCTCCCGGACGGTCTGAGGCTTCGGTCATGGCCACAGCTTCAGCACGCGGGATCCACAAGGCTTTAAGGACTCAGGTATTTACTTAATATGTCTGGATACAAGGGATGCAGAAGTTAGGACCGAGATACCCATGCTATACGAGTTACGAAGGGCAGGGTTCAAGGCTGGCTCTAGTTTCTCTAGCTATTCTCTCATTCGGTCCATCTTTCCCTTCCAGTTCAGTCCCTCATGCTACACTACATGCAATGTTATTTGCCCATGATACTTTACCTGAATTGCTGTGGACTTAGAACCATCTTTGGACTTATTATATACCTTATATTTTTTATCTTTGGATCTCTCAGATTATTTCTTAGAGTTTCTATATTGCTATTTTTGGAGCTCGGAGTAGTTACTTACACAAGATATCATTTATACATTGGTCTGAATCGTTTTCTGTTTGTTTCTTGTCCAACATAAGATACCAAAGCCAAAACAAAACCCTTTTTCTTAAACCAGCAACCGCCTCCAAATTGGAAATCGTTTAATGACCTGACCTGTGGGAGTTCATCTGTGGTTCCCCGATCTCTGGTTTCCGACTTTTTTAAATTTTTTGTTCCAGTTTAGACAGGGGAAAAAAAAAAAAAAAAAAACACACACACACACACACACACACACACCCTACAAAATGTCCACCGAATCACCAATAGAACGTTGGCCTGACCTGTAATCTATTTTATGTCCGAGAGGCAATATTCTTTCCCCTACGGACAAAAGGAGCGATATATGAGGAACCTGAAATCCCTGGGAGGTCAGAGGACCACGGATCAGCTCTGATGCAACGCTTGAGATTATTAAAAATCGCTCACCTCTCCCCCAAATAACACTACGACAGCCAGGAAGAGAAGAGGTCTAAAACGCCCACTGCTTTCGAGTCGCAGAACTTTAGGCGCATATCAACTGATCATAATCAGTATTGACTTAAAGCTGCAGTTCAGTCTTTTTTTTTTTTTCTTTTAATTTTTTTTTTTACTTCAATAGTTTTATATGTGCAATCTCTAATTACCTAAAGAACTGTATAGCTGCAGGTCAATTCGTTCTCCATGTATTGATTGGCGAAATTTGGTGACATAATTAGTGAAGGGATCTGTTTTTCTTCTGCTTCTGTCTCTCAGTGGAAGCTCATGAATATTCATGAGCACTCCTGCACTGACATGTGCTAGAGGGAGGGCAGGGCTGACAAAGGGGTGTGCCAGGGCTTGTGACAGGACATGAAGGGGCAGTGCCTTAGCAAATGGTTATTAAAATAGAATACAAGAAAATTGGTCTTTCAAAGTTGTTGTTTTTAAAACAGAAAATGCTAAAAGTATTTTTTCTTACTACAGAACTGATTTATTAAAATAAACACACATGCAGGATATTGACTGAACTGCAGTTTTAAAACTCGCCATAGAATGTACAATTCCAAACCTGCGCTGATCAGGGGGGAGTTGTGCCGAACTCAAGGACGAGCGGAATAAATAGTCACTAAAATCTATTAAAAACAATATCAACTCATGTTAAAAGGAAAGTGCGTTGCAGAAAACGTCTCATCAGCATGAGCTGCCAATTTTTGCATGTGACGTCACAGACAAGCCCAGCATGACTGAAAGTCTACATGTGTTAAAAAGATGACAGCCCCATCGAGTTTACTGTTTCTATTGCATTTCCATATGGGGTAAACCAAGATTCTACAGGTCGCATTGAGCATGTGAAGATTTAAGTTGATATTTTATTTTTACTATAGTACAATGAAAAGTAAATAAAAATAGCACCTGTGAGCACATTCACCTGTCTCAGACAGGTCTGCAATCCTGTCTCCATTATCGCTTCGGAAACAGGGCTTCCACTGCAGCCAGGGATTCTGGGTAATGACTGTCAAATTAGCACTGTGTCACTCTCTACTTCTCATCCATTTTAAAACACATTTAGTACAATTAATTAAATCCTCCATCTTGGTGAGCTACCTATGCCTCAAGCACATAACATGTTTTATCAAATTGGAAGAAAATGTACTTAACTTATTAGGCAGTGTACTAAAATGAGATATGTCTGTTCGTTAAGTAATTGCCATATAGCTTAAAGTTCTGAAAATATTTATACACAAACATTCCCCAGAGAAAATAGAAGTGAAATTGGCCTGGTCTACTGTTTTATTTTTATTTGGGCCACGTCCCAAAATGCCCAGTCTACAGCAGTAGCCAAACGAAAATGCTTTACCGAGAGCAGCTGAATTTTATTTAACGAGAAGATTTAAACACATTGTAATGCTCAGGAAAATACCAAAATCGTTTATGCAGCCATATAATTTTCTTTTTACAGATTCAGGCACAAAATGCGCCTTTAAATGAAGAAAAAATAAATAAAAGGAGGATTAATAACTTCAATTAAGTTAGGACATAGAATTGCTACTCTGTCTTTCAAGTGTGCAAATCAGTTACATTAAAAGAGAACAGTCCTTCGAAAACTGACATGATACAGGCACAAGACCAAGTCTTGTGATCTTACTACCATGACAGCACTGACTTCTGGGGTTTTACAGTGAGACTGAATGTGACGGAGTATCAAATTGTACAGCATACTGGAGGCTTGCCCGTTATAATTCTGAGGGCACATAATTAAAAGAGAGAGGCATTAAAATGTAACACTGAATATTTAAAATGAATTTCTGTACGCATTTCACTGCATGAAGAAAATGTATTCCTGGTGTCTATGGTAAAGATAATGAAATGCTCCCAAAATTGAATTGTGTATATATAATAAAAATTAAAAAAAAAGAGAGTCCCTTTTAATTATGTCTTAAGTTTTGAATCACAAAGGACTTTATGAAGATGATAAAACCACTATTTTCAAACACCAACTGCCTTCAGAGTGGTTTGTATGAAACTAGTACAACCTCAATGTCAGTGCAAATAAATGTTATAAGACACAAATCAGTTGTTAAGGAAGAATTAGCTTAATGATGGATGACACGCATGACAAATTCTATTCACATAGACAGAAGCATTAGGCAAAAAAAAACTTGTCACAGTCAGGTGCCTATTGTCCTATGCTTTTTCTTTTCCACCTTTTGTCTGCCACTCTCTTCATTAGGAACTATTAATATTGTAGTGCCACATAGCGGTCCCATACACATAGATTCCTCCTCCATAAAATGAAAGCACTTAACTGTGTAGCAACCTCTCTATCATGTTTTACATTTAAATGTTTCAGACCTAAAACCAAAGTACACAATGCATAAACCGACAAATGCCACCAAAATATACAAAATATACACAGCTTTTTACTTGAACGCTCACAGAAATGGAGAGTATGTTTCAATCGTGATCACAGCAAAGTTTGGAGATTTATTGCTTGAAAACAAGCAAATGCAGGAAAATTGCTGAAGGAAGTTTGTAAGTACCATAATAGGAGAATAAAGGCATCTTGTGAGGTGTGGATACAAGCCAGATCTGGCAGGTCAGTACTTCATTTCCCCAAACACTGCAAGACCTGTGGGCGATTTGCACAAAAACAGCGGGATCCTATCAGATCGATTCAGAATTGCAATAAGCAGTGAAGGGTCCATGCATCCCCGTGTTTCATTCAACACAGCAAAATAAACTAGTATCTATGGTGGGGGAAAAAACCTTGGCTATCAATATGCATATAGACCAATACAGCAAAAGGAGACACGGCTCCCTCAGATTATATTATAAACATATGTTGCAAAAATGCAAAGGCATTTAGTTAAAAATTAAAAAAAATAAAATAAAAAAAGGGGAGGGGGTTGTAAGCACAATACATCATTGGTGGGCAGCATATGGATGTCACAACATGGGAAGGATGCTGATCCAGTAAGTAGTCTGAATTTATTTTTCCCCTTATGAGATATCAGATTATATTTTACTGCAGGGGGAGGGGTGTCTTCCTCTGGATCATTATACTGAACATACAAATATAGGATAAGTATCTATTGTCTACATTTAGCATAGGTTTAATTTATACATGTCTTTAACCTCATCTACTATGTAACCTGCGGTCCGGTGGGTGTGTAGGTGTATAAATAGCCCTTTTGAGGGCTCATGGGACGCACATGCGGCCTTTCAAGTATATCATGTTGCCTACCAATGCTATACAGTTATATACAGAACCATACATCTTACACTTTTCTGATGTGGATAAGTAACTTTACAAAATCATCGTTAACCACATTGTACACACAACTCGGCACACCCCTTGAGATGGGTTATCACTAATCTGACCTCTCTCCAGGTCTCACCACAGCTTTGCTCCACATCCCCAGGGACAGTAGCACTTGCATTCCAGCCTTAGCCAGCTGTAACCCAGAATCAGCCCAACACAAAACCATATATCAGGGATCTTCAACTGGTGGCCAAATACAGCCTGCAAAAGGTGTCTTGAAGTGGTCTTAGGACTGTCTGCTTCTAATTTAATTGTCGTTGCCCAGCCATCTAAATGTAATTTTGTGCACACTAAAAAACAAAAGTTATTGTAGGGTAATATGGCACGGATTTAAAAATGTGTACACTAACATTTTTCAAGCATTTCTAAGTATTTAAACGTATCCTAAATTATATTATGATACTCATGGCCCTTTTTTATTCCCTTTTTTTTTTTTATCATCCAGCCACTTTAGCATACACAGTTCCCTTAGAAAAATAAACAACATTATTGTTTGCACTGCTCAACTTATCTAATCAGATAACTATCCACTGAAGTTACCTCACATTATTTAATGCCTAATTACAGTATAACCTAATTTACACAAAAAAAAAAAAAAAGTCAACCGGTTATCAGTGCACATAGAGTGCAGCACAAAGTCATCCTAACTTAAATGGTGAGTAATATTTCTTGACCACAGCACACTGGTGTTTGAGAAATGGAGATAGTATTCAATGATACACAAATCTTAATCCTCCCCCCCAAACACCTACAAGTGGATGACTGGAAGGAGGAGATGCGATAGGCGCCGCGTGTGCATTTAATTCTCCAAAGGAAATCAACTGCAACCCACAGAACCAGTAAAAAGTAGGGTATTATTTCTACAAAAAAAAGGGGGAGGTGGTGCTGCCTAATATTGGGACCCTAAACACGCAGATCAATACCTTCTACCTAATGATACAATGCAAGCCACTTTTCATAAGAATACCTTATACCATGTGCATTTGCCAAGCACTGACAACTATCAGGGAAGGGACCTGTGGAATGGGCAGCAGATGCTCCCAAGAGCAGCATGTCTCACTGCATGCAGCAGCACAGGGCAAGTGCATGGGGTTATTAAATACACACACACACACACACACACATACATACATACATACATGGGTTAGCCTAAGTTAGTGTTATTGTCATTGATCTCCTGGGCAGTTTCACAGCTGCCTTACAGCCCCCTGCACTCACCTGGTCTCCTGGTTGCTAAACTTCTTGGTGACCACTTTCCCCAGCTCCAGCCCCAGCCTGTCAGCCACTTTCTGGGAGAGATCCTGGTGAGAGCTGCCGCTGAAGAGCACGATATTAGGCATGGTGACTGAGCCGGGAGAGATGGGAGAGCAATGCAGCCGGGGAGCAAGAAAGGAAGAAAGAGGCAGCGAGAGGATGGATAATTGGAGGGAGTCCTGTGGCTATTTGATGACAAGATTGAGGTTTTATAGATCTCTCTGCTTTCTTCCCTTCTGCTTCAGGATGCAGCGCTGGGTGTCATGTGGCTGCCCGGGGAAGAGGGGGGTAGTGTGAGTAGAGGAAGTGATGCTTTGTGTCCTGTTGCAGAGACAGCCCCTTCACTGCTCAATCTCCTCCTCCTCCAATGCTCAGCTGCCTTCACCTACTTTACCTGACCCCTCATGGCAGCCAGTAATCACAGGGCTGCTTTCTTGAAGTGCTAAATACAAATTACATGCGTGCACTATTTCTTTATCTAAGAATCTAAGGCCAACTATGGCATTAACCACAAGGGCAGACATTAGTGGTGGTGGAAACTGAGGGTCAAAAATGTGGTGTCTGCAAATACACGAGCAATGTTTGGAAAGCAAATAGCAAATAAAATATCACTTGTGAGCACCTTCACATGCCTCCGATAGGTCTGCAGACTTGGCTGAGATGTGAAGGTGCACACAAGTGATATTTTTATGAGGTGAACTGTGGAGGGTTTTTTGTAATTTTTTTACCCAGCATAAACTTACATAATGTGTGGTTGAAAGGAAATGGAGATGATTTAAAAATATATACTGTATATATATATATATATATATATTTACATCCATTTAGAATAGAGTTAGGTTGCTTATTTGAAAATTGAGGCCAGGCTAGGCTGTGCAGGCTTAAGGCAGGTCCATGCTGCCTTTGACGCGTGGAGGAGTGCATGTCTGTGACATCACCCGCATTAACCGGGTGCGTATTCCTGACATAGTAGACGCGCTGTTAGGGGCGTGTCAATGATGCACGGAGCTGGTTCGCCCTCATTGGGTGAACCGCTCACGTGACCTGCTCGTCGCGCCAAGAAATCAATTTCAACCGGTCTATGGGCACGATCAATGCCTTAAGGCAGGGGAGCGCAAACATTTGCAACTTCACCCCCCTGCCTTCCCTCCTCCGGTGGTGCTCGTGCCCCCTCCCTTACCTTGATGCGGAGTCAAATGACACCGCGGGGTCATGTCACGTCACGTCACCCGCAGCGTCATTTGACTCGTGTGACGTCACGTCACATGACCCTGCAGCGTCATTTGACGCTGCGTTGCCATGGACGCGAGTGACGCCGGCAGTCAAGGTAAGTAATAGCGTTGCAGAGGCCTAACGCGATCCCCCGGCATTTAATTTTAATGCCTCGGGGAAGAGTGCAGGCCCATGCAATAACCCGCGCCCCCCCAGAAAATCTCCAGCCCCCCTGGGGGTGCGCCCCGCTGCCTTAAAGCAATGTAATCGCGCCGCACAGTTTTCGGCAGCATGGCCTTGGCTATAATGCACGATTTTGTAAAGGCGAATTTAGAAGTGACATTGCATGTTCCAGCCCACAATCTGCATTCTGTATCTGCTGTAAAAATGCTGTGTAAGAACCAGATTCTGGGAACTTTGTCAGAAACGTACATGTGTAGTGTAACTGTAAGCATACGTGCCATAACCTTATGTGCATATGGGTCTTCCTTCTTTAAAAAGGAACATGCTCACAAGTGAAATGTATTTTTAGACAATTTAGTGTAATCTTAAATCTGATTCTTTTCGAAGATTTGATCGCCCGTAAAGTAACAATTTGACTTATTTGCAACCTTTTAAATGAACGTGCTTCCTTTTTCTCAGGGTCTGCTGATTTCAAGCATATCAGCTATTTATGTTTATCTGTTTGATTAATGATGGCTTCATAATTACTATACAACCAATAGACAAAATAAAGAACAATTGAGCTCTAGGTTTGAGGACTAACAAACTGTTATCACCAACAGACCATTAGAAAAAGATTGTAAAAACCTTTCATAGCTTTTGTTTACCATGCAAATATTGATAACATTATGCTAAAATACTTATACTTGTCCTTTAAAAAAAAAATGTTAATCAGCCGCATTAAACGTATTAATCATGCCTCTGTCCTTAGTTCACTTTCGTCCTAGGAGAGACCAAGGACTAAGCTGAGCTAATGAGTAAAATGTTTCATAGGTTAAAAGTAGGTGATTGGTAGCTTAGTACAACAGAAAAGTATGATCCTTGTTTAAATAATACTGTTTCTCCATGCAACCTAAAAGGTTTTGTTTTGTTTTCATACATATATGTAGCCAGGGTCCCTCTGGTCCCCCTGTCTGCAGGTTTCTTTCCCCCTTGTTGTGCGTGCTGCTGCGGGGGCGAGCGCGTTCCCGGGGGCTCCCGGTGGCAGCTGCGGCAGGACGCCGCCATGTTTAATGTGTTCGAGCATGTGTGGAGGCTTGCGCGTAAGCCGAGCAATCGCGGCGGCCATGTTGAGGTTGGCGCGGAAGTTCGCGCCTGTGCCGTGCAATGCACAGAGGTTGGCAAGCATAGAGGTGGCCATTACATGTGTGCAAGAGTTCTTGGAAGTTGCGCATGCTCAGATAAGAGTAGCGGCGGCCGTTACAGCTTCAAACATGCGCAGTAAAGATTGCGCATGCGGTCCCCATAGGAAAGAGCAGTACCAAGAACTACAATTCCCAGCAGCCTCTGGGGACTGCACTTTCACCCTGGTCACAGGCAGCATTGAAGCCAATAGAGCTGGCAGCTTCTCATGCTGCAAAGTTGCAACAATGTTGTGTGCAGACAGGGTTTTGTCAGTTGGATCCAGGAAGCGATTGGGGAAGGTAGTGTACACAGCTGCAGTGCTCTGCTGTACTAGGCCCCAGACACCCCAGGCCGAGGTAGGCCCCACTCCCCACTAGGTTAGTGGGTAAGTTCATAGGGAAGGCCCCTGAAGTAGGGACCCTGCCCTCATCTGAGTCTTGTCAGTGACACAGCTGCAGTGCTGTGGGCTCTGACAAGAAGAGACAGTGTGGCTTGCAGTGCAGCCACAGCAGTTAGTTTGGCAGTTTCAGGGAAGGCCCCTTTCAGTGCAAGGGGGGGTTGCTGTCTATAGTACCCAGTTCTATGCGATATCACCGGTGCTAGTTGCACTCAGTGATCGCGGCCTGCGTCTGGGCTCAGACAGGCTCTGCAGCAAGAGACTTTCCAAAGGTGGATCACTCCATGCGGGAGTCACCCACCGCCAGGCAGTTGCAGGACGTCACAGGGGAGATCGCAGAGCGGCGGATCCTTTGTGAAGAATCTGCAGCCTCAGGTGCTGAAGCACTGGGCAGGTACAGTCAGTCATCAAGTGCACCAACTTTACCAACAGTCACTCACTTGGGGTATTGTGGGACATTTGGGACTATAGATATAACGTGTGGGGTACAAAGCCCTGCATGGTGACCGGGTAGTTGTGCCTATTAGTGTTATAGAGGGACACCGTCAATGTCATATTGTTGAAGTATGTTGTGTTGTGTTATTTGCCATATAGTAAACCCTTTTAGCCATAACCTTTGGTGTGGGCTGGTTACTTTATGGATGTTCCTATGTGAGGGCCACTCTACACTCCTAGAAGCTCACAAAGGTGGAGGCGCTGACAAGAAACGTTCCAGAGGATTCACCCCAGGCTCTCACTAGCGGAGGCTCAGACCTCCTGTGAGCCTGACAGGTATACTGCACCACACCTGGTAACATATAGGTTCCCCTTACATACGTCATATATGCGATTGGGTGGGGGAATACCCGTTACATATATATATATATATATATATATATATTTTTTTTTTACTATATTTACATAATCTCGTTTTGCCTAGAAATGTAAGGGAAAAGTTGAGCAAAAACTGCAGCTCATGTACGGAAGAAAATAAATGGGATTTTGTGCACTGATAAATATGTGGCTGTTTATTTGCTTTGCTTTTGCCATGGCTCTGAGGCATGTTTCCCAGTGTCTACATGCTAAATGTTGATTGACTCACTCGTGATGCAATCTTTTATCAAATAGGTGCGTGTACGTGTGTGTGTGTGTGCACACTAAATATACGATAAGATTACAATTAGAAACAATATTTAAAAATTAAAAACCTTTTTTCCACATTAAGCAAAAAATGAAACATTTCACTTCAAGGGTAACAGTCTTTCTAAGAAAGCTTAATCCCCTGAAATCTTAATATATAAATCTGAAAGTTGTAGGGTTGTAGATGTGGCTAATCAGATTGCTCCGTATCCCTGCCCCGCCCCACATGCCTCTCATTGGCCTGCGTGGCTCTATGGCTCTGACGTCACCCAACTGCCACACACGCACAAGCACCCGGCCACTGTCCTCTTCACCCAGCACACCTCACCCACCCATCACCACCCCAGGTCACCTCCCCGCCGGCTCCCCCCATCACCCGCACCACCAGGCTCCGCCGTTCCCTTCTGTCCCGCTCACCCCCTGCGGCCTCCTCCTTCACACGCCCGTTTCTCGTGAGGGTCGGCCAGTATGGAGCAGCTCGGGCCCGCCGCTGGCCTCTGGTTCCTCTGCCCGGCTCTGCTCCCGCTGCATGGCCGCTGTTCCCGCCGCACTATCGGTTCCTCCTCCTGCCTCTGCCGGTGTACGTTGCAGATGGCGGCTGAGGAGGGTGGGGGGTACAGCGCCCGAGAATTCCGCCGCTGAGCGCCGCACGGGACTGCGGGGGTGGGGCCTGCGCCCGAGAAAGCCGCCGCTGAGCGCCGCGCGGGGGGTGGGGTCTGCGCTCGAGAAAGCCGCCGCTGAGCGTCGCACGGGACAGAGACCTCTGTGTGTGTCTCACTGTGTGTGTGTGTGTCTCACTCACTTTTTGTAAGTGTGTGACACTGTGTGTGTGTGTCTGACAGTGTGTGTGTGTGTGTGTGTGTGTGTGTGTGTGTGTGTGTGTGTGTGTGTGTGTGTGTGTGTGACACTGTGTGTGTGTGTGATACTGTGTGTGTGTGTGTGACACTGTGTCCCCCCCCTCCTGTACACTGTGTCCCCCCCCTCCTGTCCACTGTCGCCACCCCCGCTCCTGTCCACTGTTCCCACCCCCCTCCTGTCCACTGTCCCCCCCTGGGGGGGGGAACAGAGAAAGAGGGGGAGCACAGAAATAGGGGGAGAGGAGGGAGCGGGAAATTTAACTCACGGGCAACGCCGGGTATATCAGCTAGTTTAAAATAAATGTTTGTTTGTCTGTTATCTAAGACATCCTTTAAAAAAAGGAAAGCACTACTTTTTTTTTTAATTGCCCTTGCAACAGCTGTATTTACTAAGGGCTAGAATGCTTCATTCATAAATGTGTAACATTGTCATTAGGTGAAGGAGTGGGAGATTCAACAAATAATAGTAGGCCCCATGTATTAGTCTTGGCCAGAAACAACGGAATACAGTTAAAAGGAGACCTGTGAGTTCTCTAAAGCTCTGCATATACAGCACCATTTAAATGTAGGGAGATTTTCTGGTTGGCGCTTTGTAAGGTATTGCATCCTCTAACTGGTCTACAAGAAACAATACAGCTTAAGGGCTTGATTATATCATATGTCACTGAGCGGTAGCGCGATCCGGTGACGTCACCCTATCAATGCCGCCGAGTGGCATCTTGATTATACCAGGGAAACTGCAAAGCGGAGACAGGGAGGCGGTGCGGAGGCGTGGCAGTGAGCGGTTCACCCTCAACGGCTGGAACCGTTCACGTGGTGTGGCGTCGCCAGCCAAGAACAAATCTGAGGATCGTGCCAGGAGACATCCACCCTGCAGTTCCCCACGGCGCGCATGCCGCAACAGGTATAAGTTGCTATTGTTTTTTTTAATGTTGTTTTTCAGGCGCACGTTTTTCTGTATAATCACGGCCTAAGAACTTTGCACTACAGAGCAAGCAACACAAATGTGTTCACAATGTCTAAGTCGATACCAAGTGCTAGTAGTTGGAGTTGAAATTCAGAGAGAGCAACGAGCACTGTAACATACTCGCTAACATTTTTAATGTTTGTTTTATACTTTAACCCTATGATCGCTCCATGAGGTAGCCCCAGGGTTGCCACCAGTCTGGGTTTGACCCAGAGACTACGGGTGTTTTTGCCGCGTATCTCCGGGCAGCGGGTTTTGGCCGCGTATCTCCGGGCAACGGGTTTACCTTGTAAACCTCCAGGTGGCGGCGTCTCCCAGCATTTACCCCCTGCAACTGCTGTCAGTATATCAGCGCGTTGTCAAATGTCGCCGTGTTACCGTAACAACGCATCAACGCCAACTTGACGTCGCATGATGTCGTGGTGTCACGTAGCATCCTATTGTCATGGCAACACGGCGACATTAGTTCCTCATAGTATTTATTTTAATGTGTCAAATTAAATTTACACAAGTACTGTAGTGTATTTTTCTTTCAAATGTAAAATTAAAATCAGTAGCAGAGAGGAAAGCATCATTGCTTTGTATTTTTTAATTTGTCATTGGATTGAAAAGTGGCATCAGCTATAGCTTAAGTCCCTTATACAATGTTGCACCATTTTGTTGTTATGTACAGTGTATATAGCATCAACCATGTACTGTATGTAGAGATATCATACAAAATATTATATATGAAATAATAATATAAATACGGATAGGTGCCTAATACACAGAACTAAGAATAGGGGGGCGGGGTGGGGAGGAGACCCAGCTTGCCTCAAAGAGTTCATAGTCTAAATAGAGAGACAAAAGTTGTACATGGAATTGCACTTTTTTGTAGAAATGTGTAACCCATGTTCCCCCCCCCCCTCCCCGGTCGCAGAGTGGAGCTCTAGGGTGTAGTGAGGGCTGGCTACATGCATGTTGGTGGTGCATACCTGTGGGGAACAGGAGGGCCTGAGTCTCCCGCGTTGGTATTGTGGATAACAGTGACAGGCTTCTGGGGTATATGCCTTCATCTTTAGAGGTGGTGGTGCAGCGCCTCCATCTCTGGCGAAAACCTAGGGAATAGGCTGGAATCCTCCCAGAGAAGCCCTGGTCCCAGGGCGAGAGATTCCAATCTCGTACAGTCTTTTGTATAAAACAGCAATGTCTCTTTATTGTCCTTACAACAGCACACAGAAGCAGTTCATGCACAGCAGCAGTCCATATGCAGTGTACAGAATGTTGACCTCCTCTCCTTTTCCTCCAAGCTGTATCCCTGCAGGATGGGCTGTATGGGGTTCCAATATCCCCTCGACACTCACCCCTAGGGTATACCCTTTGGGTGAGGCAAGATTCCCCCCTCACCTCTTGAGTAGGGTGAGGGGCATTGGTACACTTAGTTTTATCAGCTCTAAACAGGCTGGTCTTCTGCCTCCTCTCCAATCACAAGTGTCACTCTAACCATGGCCTCTCCGATCAGACACACCAGCACTCTCTGCTCCCAGGACAGAACTACTTGTCACTTACAGGAACAGGCAGAACTAACTTTAGACAGCCCCACCCCTCATGATGTCAGCAGGACCTTCCCTCTGTCTCAGGCCTGCATACAGAGTCAGGGGCCTGCCTCTATCACTCAAGGCAGGACTTGAAGCGGGGAAAAACCCATGATAACTACTGGCGGCCTGCCCTTAACAGGACTTACACCAGTAGGAGAAAGATATATAGCCCCCATTTCTTACCGGGGCTACACTCCCTCAGGTGGAATCCAATGGTCCCCACTTGGACCTAACTTTAGCAGCACCACCCTGCGGTGAACAAACCTGGGAAACAAACACATTGCAGGTTATGATATTCATTGAACCATTCACCAGTATTATAACAACAGTACGGTTACTCCCAACGGGGAGAACCACTAATAATAATGTTTGGGTCAGGCTTCCATACCTTCCTCCCATTGTGGTCAGTTATAGTAATGTAGTAGGGCTGTACCGACCCAGACTCCGGCCGGTATATCACACTGTGCATGTATATGCACCGCCCCACAGTCCAGGCCCGGACCACCTCACTGATTCGGTCCTCATTGTGGTAATCCGCCTTACCAAACTTCGTTCTCAAGTATTCTTGTACGGCCTCTCTGAGCCAACTATCTCTTTTCTCCTCTATTTCCCTCATTATGGGTTCAGGTACATAAGGGTACTCGTACCCGTGGGACTGCCTATACCTGAACACTATGGCTCTGTCTGCTCTGCTCAATTTAGGCAGTTTCCGAGGACCCGCCCTGCTTGGCAGTACCCAAAACTCTGGTTCTGCAGGAGCAATGTCATCATACAATATACTAGGCCCCTTAGGCATGAGGAGTTTTTGCTCTATCTCCAGGTATCTGTGCTCTAACTCATCCGCCACCTCCTGGGGAGTATAGGCACCTACCGCCCACCAATAATCAACTATGTTGTTCCTGATCAACAGGAACCTGGTGCGGTCCATCCCTTTGTGGTAACCAGTGAACAGGGGTGCCCACCACTTGTCACGGTGCTCGTACTCTAACATGGGGCTAGAAGTACCTGTCTCGGACTCGGCTTGTGATGAGACACCGGACGTGATCGCCTCTGTAGAGCGCGAGCATATGCGTCTACCCTTAGCGTTAATGTAGATGGTAGGATTCATTTTGTGGACCACTTTACTTACAGGCCCTGGCTCCGCAGTAGTGTGGGACCCTCGGGCCCTCCCTCTAAACACAGGAGAAAATGACACTGGATTAGGCACACGTATTAGGCACACGTAGGTACAGTACTTCCCCATCAGATCCCTCGTCACTTATTTCCCAATCCCTCAAATCCTTGGAGTACTTGGGGTTCTTACTTAACTTATCCCCGCTAGGTCCCGGTGTCATGACTCGTAACCGGGCAGGGGCAGTGGCCGGGGCAAGGGCGCTAGTCGCTGGGGCAATGTCAGTTTCAATGTCCAGCAAGCGGGTAATGCCACGACCGCTGGGCACTTTCTTGCTTGCCCTCTCCGCCGTGCTACGTGCTCCTCTGTGAACACCGTGGTGGTCAAGGTTGGCAAGTGCAGCCGCCATGGTGGCTCCTTGGGCCGCAAAGATGGCCGCCGGCCCTCCGTGTCAGCCGGAACCGGAAGTGTCGTCATCGTTGCCGCCCGCGGAATCTCCATCCGTTCCGTGGTCATGCACCGGAAGTGCGTCGTAGACCGGAAGGGGCGGTGGTGGATCATCCGGTCCGCGGATGGGTAAGTAGGCCGCAAGTCTCTCCTTCTCAGCCTCTGCAGGATCCTTCTTCGCCTGGCTGGAGTAAGGGGGTGGTGGAGTCTCCTTACCGCTCCGCTGCCGGTGGATGACATCTGGTTCCTCCAGAGCCGTCTCGGATCCCGTCTCCGCCGCACTGGGAGTCACCACAGCCGTGGGACTTCTACTGGCCTCAGGCCGCACCAGCGCTCGCCGTCGGGAGGTGTCCAGACTCATCTGCTCCCTCTCTCCGGTAAGTGGACCGCCATCTTTCTTACAGCTGGGGTGGTTCGCCGGTTGGCGCATCGCCCCCCGATGAAACGCCATCTTCTTCCTCCGAAGACGACTTGGTCGGATCCTCCACTAGGGAGTCACCTGGGTCTTTTTCGGCCCCGCCAGTGGGTAGTGGTACGATACGGGCCCGCTCCGGTACCTCCACTGCGGTCACGCTCTTCTCCGCCGGAGTTTCTCTCGGCTCGGTAGTCGTCTGGGCCTTGGGTCCCACTTCAGCAATTGTGCAGGGAACTAGGGCAGCCTCGTCTGTCGTTTCTGCCACCTCCGTTATTGTTCCCGGAGAGGCACTCCGAGGGGTCTTTAGCATAGGCCATGGCTCGTTAGGCCATAGGTAGTACGTGCCACATTGAGGGCATCGTGCTTTGGTGCTTGCGGACGTCCGGGTGTCCTGCAGTGTACACACAGGCACCGGAGGTACTCTCGGCCCTCGATCTCCACCACCAGGTAGCCTCCTGAGAGTTGGAATACCGTAGTGCATGGTTCTGACATTTTTCGCGCAGGGGTTGAACAGTTCAGTTCAGTAGTTCCTTGCTCTTCAACAGTCAGGCAAAAGTTAAGTTCCTCGCTCTCACTTCCTGTCCCTCGACACTCACCCCTAGGGTATACCCTCTGGGTGAGGCAAGATTCCCCCCTCACCTCTTGAGTAGGGTGAGGGGCATTGGTCCACTTAGTTTTATCAGCTCTAAACAGGCTGGTCTTCTGCCTCCTCTCCAATCACAGGTGTCACTCTAACCATGGCCTCTCCGATCAGACACACCAGCAATCTCTGCTCCCAGGACAGAACTACTTGTCACTTACAGGAACAGGCAGAACTAACTTTAGACAGCCCCACCCCTCATGATGTCAGCAGGACCTCCCCTCTGTCTCAGGCCTGCATACAGAGTCAGGGGCCTGCCCCTATCACTCAAGGCAGGGCTTGAAGCGGGGAAAAACCCATGATAACTACTGGCGGCCTGCCCTTAACAGGACTTACACCAGTAGGAGAAAGATATATAGCCCCCATTTCTTACCGTGGCTACAAATGCTTGATTGTAAAGGTAACTTTTTCAGACTCTCTCGAGGACGTGAACTACTGAGGGGGAAGTGAGTCCCAGAGCAATAAAGTGGTATGAGAAAAAATTCAGATGGGATGGAGCAGTAGAAACGTGTGGAAAAGAAAGTAAGAATGAGAAGAGAGCAAAAGAGGCAAAGTGGATACATACAAGTAGCAAGAAATGAGCGTTTAGGTACAAAAACTCTTTCGTCTGAGACAACAGTGGCCTCGGCGGGGCTGCCCGTCATTGAGCACTGATACTGGAGGGTTGCAAGGCATTGAGCACTTGACCAAGAGTCTTTGGGGGACTTATGAAGAGTAGGGCATGCTGGACTGGCATGTACGCCAGGTTAGCCAGGCCTCTTTCACTCATAAGGCCTTGAACAACTTTTTTGGCTACCCCACCTGTCAATAGCCCTGTTTATATATTGAGAAAAGCCAAACAAAATAATGCCTTGTTCAGGATTTGTATCTATAAAACAAAAGAGTGCAAAAAGGGAAAAAAACACAATAAGTTCCACTACAATGAAATTTATTAAAGGAACAAAATAACACTTACATATAAAATAGGATCATGTAGATCCAGTCATCCATGCATCCAAAAGGAAACACCCACGGAGGGTTGGATCCTGAAGAATCAGGACCCCGCAATCTCACAGTCCAAGATGAATAAAGGAATACAGTCCAGCCAGCGAGTTGTTGTAGGTGGTTTGTGCAGTTGGAGTTGGCGTCCTCGTGGAGATAGGGGGATATCAGCTTCCAGACGTCCGTCGTCACGGTGTCACGTGGCTTGACCAAACACAAATTTATATTTTTTTCCATTCGTCATTTGGCCAAAAAGCAGTAGATTTCCCATCTGCCCTTTCTTCCACTGGAAGCGATTGCATTAGGCTGCATTATTCACCTGAATTCACTAGAAAAACAATGACTCACAGATTCCTGGGAGTCAGCACAAATGTTCTTTATAATCTCGCTTGTATTTAAGCCAGAAATCAAAGTTGCTTGCACAATGATACAAATTAGGTGGAAGCAGGAGAAGCAATGGCAAGAAGAGAATAGCATTATATGGCTATTATGCAGCATCTCCCCATCCGAGACATCAACACCTTCTTCAAGCGGTAGCACATCACCGCATATTTGTAAAGGTATGTATGTATCTTGGAAATTTAGTTTCAGAGCAATCAGCATGTAAAAGTGCATGCCCCTTCAACAAACCATAACAAAGGCCACACATACAAAGTACTTTCAAACGGGATGAATTCACCTTCTCTGTAGCTGACGCAAGTACTTGTCCATTTTCACTGAGGAAAGAACTTATCAAGATGCCTGTGTGGTATAAGTTACAGTGCAAGATCATGGAACATTAATTAGTGACAAAAAAGGCAGAGAAAAAAAAATTAAAAGGCTAATCTGTCCAGACGTTTTGATAATTGCGCATAAAATCAGTACTTGATATCGCACATTTTACACCATCATCAGAATTTATTGCACTTACATTTGTAACCCTCCATGTATCTGTAATAGGAGATTGGTGCACATGGACTCGCGCGTTTAGGTCAAACGGTAATGCACGTGGCTAGGAGGCGTGGCTATGACATCACAACGGTAAGCCATGCTGTGTTTGGCTCACAGTGTCACGGCAGCCGGTCGAAAATACCAAATTTTCTTTATATTTCCACACAACTGCCGCACCAGCGCTGTCTGCCGTGCGCGCGCGCCGGCACTGAATAAACTGTCATAGGGAGACAGGTATTTATCATTGCCTCGTGTCAGCCGCATGCACACCAGCTCTTAGTATAATACCAGCCTAAAGCATTGAAGCTGGGAGGTGTGTCACATTCTCAGGCTACCATGCAGAAGTACTAATAAATGCTATGAAACAAATGTGACACATGGTATTGACCGAGCTGTAATCATTTGTTGAGTTACCATCACTTTCCTGCGCAAATGTCCTTCTCTTTTCTATTTCAAATTGAAGGAAAGGGCCATTGTCACTATATTTATGAGCAGAAAAGAACACATATGTTTCTATTGTAGCAGTGTTTCCACCATCCTCTGGGAGATCGTGCCACTACACTGTGTCATGTGCTTGTTACCTGCTGGCTTACAGGATACTAAGTGGTCCGTCGGTGATATTGGGGACATCAGCACAGGCTTCTGGGGTATTAAGTGGTTCTTCCTCACGGTGTCAGTGCCTCCATCTCTTGCAGGCTCCAAGGATTTGGAGACAATCCCTGCATGAGAACTCAGACTATTCTCCCAGATAGATTGCACACCAGGCAGGAGTAAATTTAATAACAACTGGACTTTATTCTCCAACAGCATACAGCATATACCGGATCTATTAAGCCTCCAACCTCCAGATGGTCCCTGGACTTCCACCGCTGGCCTAGGACACCAAGGGCAGTCCTAACTCTTCCCTGACTCCCTAATAGAGCCAGAGGTAAGGTACTCACCGCAGGGAACAGAAGGTGCCAGAGCTATGAACACCCCTGCTGTGATACATGTCTCTCTCATGGGGGAGAGACACTGCCTACATTTAGGAAGTGCAGCCCCTTAAGTACCGAGGAGGTAGGTCCAAGGTTTGAGCCCAGGACTGGGCAGAACACAGGCGTTAGCCCACCTCCTCCCCTGTCACTCAAGGGAGCTGCCTACTGTGGGGAAAACCCTGGATTGGTCCTGTCACTGCCTGCACTGTTACCAGGGCGTGCATGTCAGGGAGGGCAGATTAGTAGCCAAGCCAGGCATGGCTACACTATATCACATTCTGGCTTCCATTCTATTCAATATAAAATGTAGTCACTGGTGGTGGGTAATAATCACCGCTTATTATAGTTTTTTTTTTGTTTGTTTTTTTTTACTCTGCTTTTCCATTACTTTATCTTTTCTTGTTTTACGTCTAATTTTGCCTATGCTCCAACAAGAAGATTCATTTTCAAAATGTATTTATTGAGATGTGTAATTAGGAATTTAGCTTCCTTATTTTTGTATGTACTTTATGTAACTATCAGTTTCCACCCAAATTGTTTGAATTCACTTCTTAGAACTTGTTTCTGGGTTTCATTTTTCACACTTTTATCTCCTCAAAGCAGTTTTTTGTGTTCTTTCATTCTGTGTAAACCGATATCAAAACAGTCAAGCAGCTGTTTGGGAGTGCCTCTTCCCATTTCTTTCTCTCTCAATGTAATGTAATTAGCGTAGTCCCTCGAAGACACTGCCTAATATTATTTTAGAGTGCTGTTATACAAATAAAGTTATTTCTTTATCTTATATATTATGTCAGATGAATATACCTCACATACAGTACCTGCTGATTTCTCCTGTATTCAGAGATCGAGGACAAAGTCCTCGCCTGGTCATCCTCTTACGTTTACTGTATCAGCGTCTTTATTGCTAACAACATCTTATCCTCTGTTGAACATTCTGCTGTGTGCTTCTTAGATTAATTTCTGCTTCTATTCATTCTAAATCCCTCTGCTGATTTTACTTCTTGCAGTAATTACTTTGCAGATCACTGGTCTTTGGATAGGGGACAGCTTGTCCATGTGGATGATGCTCCTTGGTTAAAACAAGGAAACTTCTATGTGGTTGTGAGCTGCCACCAGTTGGTTGCTGGAGACGCCTTTGTAGGTTTTGTTGTTTGGGCAGTTAGAATGGTTGGTTCTGGAAGCGCGGGGAAGGCAGGCGATTGAGAAGCTTGTAGGTGCCAGCCTATATAAGGGTTGCAGCGGCAGTTTGAGAGAGGGGTGAGAGGGGAAGAGGAGAAAGAGGGGGTGTGAGAGAAGAAGAGGAGAAGGAGGGGGTGAGAGACGAAGAGGAGAAGGAGGGGTTGGTGAGAGAAGAAGAGGAGAATGAGGGGGGTGAGAGGAAGAGGAGAAGGAGGGGGTGAGAGAAGGAGGGGTGAAAGAGGAAGAGAAGGAGAGTGAGAGAGGAAGAGGTGAATGAGAGGAGTGAGAGAGGAAGAGTAGAAGGAGGGGTGAGAGAGAAAGAGGACGCTGATGAGAGAGGAAGATGAAGGGTGAGAAAGGAAGAGGAGGGCGTGAGAGAGGAGAAGGAGTGGTTGAAACAGAAGGAGGGGGTGGGATAGGAAGGGGAGAAGGAGGGAGTGAGAGGAAGGCGGAAAGGAGTGGGTGATAGAAAGGGGGAAGGATGGGTGAGAGGAAGGGGAGAAAGAGGGTGATTGAGGAAGAGAAGGAGGGGGTGATTGAGGAGGAGGGGGGTGATTGAGGAGGAGGGGAGTGATTGAGGAGGAGGGGGTGATTGAGGAGGAGGGGGGTGATTGAGGCGTGGAAGGGAGTGAGAGGAGGCATGGGAGGGGAGGGGGGTGAGGCGAGAGAGGATGAGTAGTGGGGTGAGAGAATGGGGCTATCATACTATAAAATCTGAAAGATTGGGAGGGGATGGGGAGCACAGGGCTAAAGTTTCGCCTAGGGTGCTGAATACCCTTGCACCAGCCTTGATCGGTTGATATCTCTAGTGCCTGGTAGCGCTGAGATTGTATAGCCCTCTGTTATTAAAGAAGAAGAAGGTTGCAGTGTGCTATAGGAAGGATTTGGGATTCAAAATTTCAGGAAGAGACCTGCTGAAGCAGAGGCTGCATCAAATGAAAAAGCAGCTCTGCCTTCAAACAAGTTTATTTAAATCTGGGAGGCTTTCAACGCAGGTTCTTCCAATGGCTTTATCTCAAGTTAACCTGGCTGACAGGCAGGAGATGGAGTTACCAGGGACATCTGGTTTGCCAACTGCTGGTGAATGATTTTTCTGGTGCTTTAGGTTTTAGGATCTTTAAAAGCCTTAGTGAAAAATTGGGGTGTTGGCAAAGTTAGTAATGGAGATAAAACAGTGTCTAAAGTCTGGCTGGCTGTTAATAATGATTCTTATGATTTATTATGACAGAATATTATTAATCATAGGGAGCTGTAATAATGCTGGGGTTAAAGATTGGTGTTATATGGAATTTATGGGATGGGAACCAACTCCTTTGTTATTGTAAGGAATCCGCTCCTGGCTTTGATTATAACCTTGCAGACTTCTGCAGTTGCAAAAGCTCCCTCTGGCAATCAATGGCACATGTGCTGCCTCTCATTGCAGTTCCTGCCCTGTGCTCCATCATTGGAGGAATGCTCACCCACCCTTCCCCTGTGATTGGATCTCCGCCGTTTATATGTTGGGCTTTGGCTCTGAATCAGAGCCGAGCATAATCCTTCTCTGGACGTTACTGTCTCTGCCACAAGCTGCCCAGGCCTGTCTCGTTGTGTACTAACCTCTCTAGTTCTCTGTGACGATGGAGAGGATTTGTCCCGGGATTAAAGGGGTTAAACCCCAATTGGCCACTCTCTAACCTCACCAGGGAGACAAGGGGTTAACTGGGCTGGGGCCCAGACGTGTGATTTAACCCTTGTCATAACCTGAAAATGTATATTCCCTGTTCCCCCCTGGTTTGTTGTTAATCAGTGTCTGCATCACACACACACTAGAATCCATCCGGGAGCACAAGGGTTAATAGTCCTTTAATAATTATAGCTCTTTGTGAAGTTTTCCCGCCTTTTCAGGCACCATTTTGCAGGTTCCCATAAGCCGCCATTAGGGCTCAATGTTTTTTAATGGTGAATCTTGCTGTGAAGTCCGGTTCCTGAGAAGACCAGCAGATGGCGTCCGAGAGGGAGAGCGGCGGTTTCCCATTGAAAGTCTATGGGCTCATTGACTTCAATGGAGAAACCCTCGAAAGAGCTTTTCAGGAATGAGTTGGCTGCCTTCCAAACCGCTTAACCGCAAAGCGGATACAATGTCCTTTAAAAGAGTTAAAATCACTTGAGTCAAGTTCAACGTTAATTGGCGTGGGAATAAACTGTTCTGGGGGCCCTAGAAATAAAATTCTTTTTGCCCCTAGTTCCTAGGCTTCCCCCCACTCGACCACAACCGGGTCCCCGAATCCTGGACCCCCGATAAGGGTCGAACCGAGAAGAGCGGGTCGCGCCATAGGCTTCAATGGCGGCGGCAGAAACAGCTCCGAAAAATGACTAAGTGTGAAATGCTGTAATTTAGGAATCCATATCTCCGATTCCGGAGGGACCAGAGGATCAAGGTTTGGGGTATCTGTAGTTACTGCTCCGGCATCACTGCAGAACCATCCTTGACCCTCTTGGACCAACCCGACGGAGTATGGACCCCCTTGAAAGTTTGGGGCTTTTACCATTGATTCTAATGAGGGAAAAGCCGCATGGTGAAAAAATGACTGTGTAAAATGTTGAAATGTGTAAGTCCATATCTCCGGTTCTGGATTGCCCAGAGGGATGGGATTTGGGTGACATTTAGCCAAGGTTCCGGCTTTAATGCGTGCCCATTTCCATCCCCCTCAGACCAACCAGACGGAGTATGGACGACTGTAAAGATTTGTGGATTTTCTCATAGACTTCAATGGCGGCGGTTCCCCATTGAAAGTCTATGATAGGAAACCCCATTGACTACAACGGCGGAGTTGCTCCATTGAAACCCATGGCGGCGGAGCCCGTTGTTTTCAATGGGGATTTAGTGAAAAGCTGAGATTTCTTTTAGCGGAGATTTTTGTATTAAAATGAAAAATGATTTAATGTGCATTTGTGTAACTCCGGCTCCATAGGTCGTAGCAAGGCGCTTTTTGGATCATATGGTGCCCCAGTTCCGGCCATTAGAACTGGGAAGTTTGGTTCTGCTAGACCCAATGGAACCGGATATTTTAATACGTTTATGTTTTATGCTTAATACTGTATTCTAAGGTATGGACAAAGACTTAGAGGAAATTCCTTTGTCCACCAAGATAGCAGATGGCCCCAAGAGGCGCCCTAATGTCTAGGATTTGAATGCTGTTCAAAGGGTCTTGTCACCCTCCCTGTTTACCTAAGGGCGGAGGAGGCTCAAGCCAGAGCAGTCTTTAAGTGTCCCACTTCACACCTTTCAACAAAGGTTTTCCTGCCAGAACTCCAAATGATAGACTGGCTGGCATTCCTGATGCAAATGTGGGGCTTCAGAAATGAGACCCCAGAGTTCTACTGCGCATGTGCCAACTAGCAGGGGGGCAGGGGTCAGAATGCTTTCCCACGTTAGTGAGTGGCTGGAGGTAAATGAAAACCAATCCCCTGTGCTTAAGGTTAAGAATAGAGGGACAAAAGATATATAAATTGCTGTTCCCTATATTCCCTTGTTGTTCATGCAAAGTTCTTCATTGTTCTTCATGCAAATGATCTTCATGCATGCATGTATCCTGCCTGTTTTGCTGTGATGTCAACTGAAATATGGGAGAAGTGGACAGTCTGTAATCCTGATGGCTTTCTTGCCATAATCTTTAAGTAAGTGTCTATATTTTGCTGTTATTGTATAATCTGCTGTGTTCACCTTTATCAAGGAATAAATTATATTTTATCATATCTAAGTCTCGTCCCAGTTCAAACCCAGGTATATATATATTTATATATTGTTTTGGTGTAAATTACAACCTGTCACAAGCTACCGTGACATTCTCATCTCTAGTTCCTGAGGATCCAGAGGCCTGTTCCTGACTCCTGTGCTGAAGCGTTGTTTAGCCAGCACTGGTACCTGCTGCATTCTCCCCTAGCAGTGGTTACCCTTTGTTTCCTGAGACCTGCTGCTAATCTCCATGCAGTGGCCTGCTTAGAACTTCTGTTCTGAAGCGTTGGTTTTCCCCAACGCTGCCCCGCGGTGTACTTCGGCCAGCCTGCTGTCTCCCCCTGCTGAGACCGGCGTCATGGGCCGAGCCCGCTCCTCGCGCAGAGGCCACTCCCGCACTCATGCTCCTAAGCTGAAGCGGGGAACTCCTGACTACCTGTTGCCGAACTTCTGCTTGAATAACGACGATCTTGCCTTCTCCAATCCTGACCCTGCTATGTACGACCACGAACTGCGCACTCCGGATCAGTCTGCGCAGACTAAGGTCGGTGATTACATAACCCCACCTCAGCCCCGCGGTCCGGTCCCGGTTTGTGGCGAGCACAATGGTAACAGTTATGCACTTACCTTTATCAGTATATTTAAAAAATAGTATAGATTTAGTCTCAGTATTACCAGGTATGAAGGAGATTGGTTTTAAATATGATAACATTGTAGAAGAGAGAAGATAATATATCCTTAAAATTTAATAACTGGCTACAAGCCTTTTGTATTTATGCAAATGTTTTAGTAGAAAATGACACTTCCATTTGTAGTTCTTTAATTAAACACATCAATATTATATAGGAAGCATGTACAAATTTTAGTAGCATAGATTGTATTTTTGATGACCAATTCAGTTCATCCTAAAATTACTTAGGACAACAAGGATGTAGATTTATGGTTGTCCTTTTTGTTGTCTTGTAATTCTGTGCCCTTTCTAGTGGCCGACGGCCAGCAAAAGTATATAATCTGGTTGACGGAAGTTAAAAAAGGGATATGTGGGTCTTCAACGAGTCTCATTGTAAATGGCAATCAGACGGCAAATATAGGTGCAACCCCCCTCTGGGAATGCTATGTGCATTTAGGGAATTAAGGGCCCTAAAGGGATAACTACATGGGCTGTTGCAAAGTACTGTGCCCTTTCCCATATTTGCAATGTAACAGCAGAAGCTTAGCCACGCCCATTAACCAAGTGTTCATCCTGTCAATCAGTATCTTAGTATACTTTTAGCTCCACCCACCTTCTGGAAGATGCTTAGTTTGCCACCTGGGCATGGTGACTAAGCAACATCCAAGCCCCCCCCCCCCGTGTATCTAGGGAGATAGGGACATCACAGAATGGTATAAATAGAGCTGGAGAAGGTTCTAGGCCTTTAGGTTCCTGGAGGACAACAAGAGGAGCCTCATGTATATAATGTTTGTCTTTTAATGGATAACTCTATGTTAGTGAGCATGGTCACCTTTATAATTTTTCAGATTAGGGAAAAGTGTCCCTTACTTAAGAAGGGCCACTAACGATGGATGGATAGAAGCATCCTAACCTCCTTAAAGGGGATGTGCATGACATCCATGCCAGGGGATTCCTCGAGAAGGGCCCCAGAATGTCATATCTGGAGTTGCTTACAAACAAGCTTAAACAGCACACCAGCCAGCCAGAGTATGGACTAGAAGGGCCATGCACAGTATGATACGAAGATGGGATGGGGTGGTTTGGGATGAGTCCTGGTGGGCGGCTGAAAAGCCTCAGATCACCAGCAAGGGATTGACATTTATCCACCAAAATGTATGTCAGATGACAAACCATGGGCCTCCTTGGGATGCTGTCTGAGCACCCAGGGATGAAGAATGAGTGACTATATCAAATATAGAAAACCTGTTTGTCTAATAAAGTTCCTGGCACCCTTTATTCATTACAACACCAGCCTGCACAGATGCCAACCCCCTGAGAAAGGTAATCACCTGCACCTATTAACACTGCCTCAACATAACACTCCTTTGGGCCGGGCAAGGAGGGATTACATAGGCATGAATGTTTATTGTGCGGAAGTAATCACTCAGCCTGGCGTTGTGTCTGCGAGGGTGACTTTGGAAAATTGGCAGTTAAAGTGACAGGATTTAAATTGATGACAACAGTGAAAATACAAAATATGGAGTATTGGCTAAGTTTATATCCAAATAAAAGAATGGCAAAGTTATTGAAAGATGGATTTAGTAATGGTTTCTGGATTCCATCATTAAATGTGGATTCAGTTACGGAAACAGATAATTTAAAATATTGTTTTCGCTATAGAAATGTTGTAAGTAATAAGTTAAAGAGTTATTGTTATGTAACAAGTTTCCCCCCCCCCTCTGGGAGATCTGCCTATTACAGAGTGTGTACAGGTAGTGTTGGTTACCTGCTGTTCACAGGATGCTGAGCTTTCCGCTGGTGGTATGGGGAAGACAGGACAGGATTTTGGGGTGATGGTTAGTCCGTTTCTCGGTGGTTCAGCGCCTCCATCTCTTGCAGGCTCCAGGGATGCTGGAGACATTCCCTGCAGGAGAACCCTCTGATACTCCCCCTTGATAGATTGCAATCTCAGGCAGAAGTATATTTTATAAAAGAAATGGAACTTTTTTCTCACACCAACATGGTATCAGCATACTACTGGTACAACTCTCTGTCCCTTCCTCCATATGATCCCTGGACTCAATCCTGGAACTTGAGGCCTCCAGAGCCGGTCCTCTGCTCTTCCCTCACCCCCTGGTGGGACGAGTTGTATGTTTAACATTCCCCTAGGGGAGGGGATGGAAGTGATCAGAGCCCTGACTCCAAACTTTCAGTAATTCCTAAATTTGGCTGGTGCAGCCCCTTAAGTACACAGGAGGAGGGTCCAAGGTCTGAGCCCAGGATTGGGCAGAACATAGGCCTTAGACCCGCCCCACCTGTCACTCACGGGAGCTGCTTACTGCAGGGAAAACCCCGGATTGGGCCTAATACTGCCTGCACTGATACCAGGACTTAAATGGTAGGGAGGGTAGATTAGTAGCCAAAACCATACATGGCTACAATTGGAAAGAATTGCAGGACCCTTTTTGGAAAAAGCCTTTTAACATTTTTAATGTATCCTCGTTAGGTGGTATTGATAAGGTTGATTGTCATGTATCAAACAAAACTTTTGAATGGGCTGTTTAATTAGAGAGAGCGCTAAAGGTTCTCTTTAGCCAAAGTAGATATTGAGGCTGCTTTTAGATTGTTACTTATCCATCCGGTGTTTTCACTTGCTGGGTTTTCATTTTTACGATTTTTATTTCTTTGACAAATGTCTATGCATATGGGTTTCTCCTTATCTTTTTTTTTTCAAAGCATTTTCTTGATTTCTAGAATGGGTAATTGCTTTGAACAATTACAACATTTGCATTCCACTATTTGGACAATTTTTTATTTGTTTGTCCTGCCAAGAGTGATATTTGTTTTAGGTAAACAAAAAGAATGATTCCTGCACTCCGAACAATTAGGCTAAAATAAAATAGTAATTTCATGAATAAGGGTTATTTAGTTAAACCATTTGGCTAAAGCGTTATAAGCCTGCAGCCAACGTCAAGACATAACCGAATGCAGGTACCTACACTGAATATATGTAATCATTGTCCCATGGACTGGTGAAAAATGTGAGAAAGCCCTGAAGGGGTTAAAATAAAGCATATACTTTTGTAAGCAGTGCAATTAAAAGCAGGCTCATAGTTACCTTACTATGTGGGTGCACAAATTCCCTGGTGTGAATATAATAAAACTTACATATATTTCTTTCTGTCAGCCTTATACATTCACCTACTCTTGGAGTGTGCAGACTGACATTGGAGTGTAATATACCTGTACTGATTGGAAAATTGGTAGGGTCTCTATCCTGAAGGGAGAAGACATACACCTCCAAGGAAATGCTATGTAAAGCAGATGAGCCAATGAACCTACCCCTATGATGTTTCAGTGACACTATGTTAAAATGCCCTTATGGAGTATGCAGCAAGGAATAGGATTGGCCTAATATTTTTGAAAGACTGTACATATTACTGCGCTCCTCCGTATAAAAGTTTACTGCTGGTAAAAGATAGGCCTTACATATAAAAAACAAAAAGAACGATTCCTGCGCTCCTACCAATTAGGCTAAAATAAAATAGTAATCTCGTGAATAAGGGTTATTTCGTTAAACCCTTGGTCAATGAGTTATAAGCCTGCAGCCAATGTCAAGGCATACCCGTATGCAGGTACCTACACCAATATCAGTCTGCACATCACACTCCAAGAGTAGGTGAATGTATAAGGCTTGTAAAAGAGAAAAAAACAAAGCGCATGACTCTCATAGGGTAAATTAGTACATACTGTATATTGTGACAATCTAAAGTTTGAAAAATTGCACGTACAAAATGGTTATTCAAACAAGCAGGGCATGTTAGGGTACATGTTACCATTCCAGGATATAGACGACTAGCTTCATAAGGATCTGCATGCACTGCCTCCGGTCCGGTCAGAAGCTGTCTCGTCTGATGCTGCAAAGTATCCAATCGCCCCTATTAACAGTGTCCGTAACAAAGTTACAGAGAAGTAATGCTGGAACCAACTCTCCTACACCATTAACCCCCCTGCTGGAACCGCCAAGGAGCAACAAGATCTCCGTCCTATCTGTATAGTAAATCAGGATGATGACGTCACCAAGGCACGCCGTATACTAGCAGAGTCCCGCTGGTAGCTCGGGGTCATGAACACGGTGACAAGTATGGGAGAGGGTGTCCGCAATAATAAAACAACAATAAAATAATCCTACGCATTTCATAGATCACTTGTCAGGGATGTGCCACATTGTCACGGGAGACTCCTGTGGCAGGTAGGATCTCGGTGGCCGGAACAGCAGGAAGCGAAGTAGGGGTCACAAGCAGGGGTCCGAGGCAGGCGGCAGGTAGCGAAGTCAGGTAACAAGCAGGGGTCCGAGGCAGGCGGCAGGTAGCGAAGTCAGGTAACAAGCAGAGGTCGGCAACGAGGAGACTGGAACAGGACAGGCAGGGCAGGACAGGTCCGGGAGCAGGGACTGAGAACGGGGAGCAGGGACAGACCGGGGAGCAGGGACTGAGACCGGGGAGCAGGGACTGAGACCGGGGAGCAAGGAACAAACAGGGACAAGCCAGATTACTAGCAAGGGCCTTTACTGTGAACAGACTACAAATACAGGTACAGGAACAGATCAGGATCAAAGACAGAGGCATGTGATAGGAGTCTGACTTGAAGCAAAGGCAATTGAACAAACCAGGAAGCAGAAGCTATAAAGGGCAGAGACAGGAGCAACAAGAAGACAGACAGGCAGACAGAGGAACCCAGAGGAAACAGAAGACAGCAGCACACCCAGTGGACAAAGAAGAACTATGGCTAGGCAGGAGGTCTAGGAGACCCTGACACACATGGTGTAACATGTAAACTAAACATGCCTGCTTGTTTGAATAACCTTTTTGTATGTACAATTGTTCACACTTTATATTGTCACAATATATGTACTTATTTACCCTATGGGAGTCGTGCGCTTCGTTTTTTTCTCTTTTACATGCTTTCCTGTGTGATGTTGAGCCATCCACTCTAACATGCTGCAGACTCTCTACAAATGAGTTAAGGTTTTTGTATGTATATTTAATTCATATATCACATACAAATGCAGCGGCCGTTATTCGAACATTTCACAGAGCCGTTTTCGTGAACTCTGCTGTATTCCATAGGGCATTCATGCGTTATTCTACCATGAACGCTGCAGTGAATGCCGCCAATCACACCAGTCACACCTTTGTTTGCTACGGTTGATTTCCTTGAATTACCTGGATTCTGATTTCTTTGAGTGCAATTCTTCGCGTATCGGCCAGGTGGCAGAAATGAATGAATTGTAATGTGTACAGTACTGTTCTACTGTGTCCATTTGCAGGTGTTTAAAAAACAGATAAAGCCAAGTCTACAGTACAGTACCACAGTGGTGCATTGTGAATCGACATTGGTCCTTGAAGACGCTGAAGACGTTATCAAATGTAGGCGTTTCATAATAAAAACCTCTAAAACACTATGCTGTGGGCTTTTTTCTACATTCTTATCCCTGCACAATTGCTGACTGGACTGAACAACATGTGTACACCATACACGTATAAAAAACCTGACTGTAGTTTTTCATTTTTAATATGTTCTGCAATTAATGCTGCAACAGATAAGATGGCGACTTTATCAGAAATATATGAATATTTAAATTCGAACTATGATTTTTACAAATGTTCACCTGACGTAACGATCAGTGCTTTTTTCGCATTGCCCCTCCTCCCGTAGATAGAAGAGGGTATTGGTGTGTGATCCCAGATTTTTACGTATGTTTGATCATGGCAACTGCAAAAGGAAAAAGGTCGGGTGTAATCCATAGAAGATTCGTCTATCCCAATCCAGCAATGTGCCAGCGTCGGCAACGGCACCAGCACAGGCTTACAATAACGGTCCGACTATCAGTGAAAACCTGGTGAACGGCAATCCTTGCTACCTGTCCCCACCAGATTACCCTCAAAATTTCTAGCCTGATTTCCAACCAGATTACACGTACCAACATACTTCCCAACATGATAACCATCTTCATCAGCTGTCAACTACAGGTGTAGCAGGCCAGCTGTCACCTCTCAAGTATAATGCAGACTACAGGAGTGACAGTGGCTCATCTTCACCCGTTTGACAAAGTTTATAATGAAGGTAAATATAATGTACTACAGTATACTGTATTACACTATACAGTACAGTATTAAGTTTAAAGCTACAATTTAAGCTGCTGTTTAAAAAAAATATTCTTTTTTTTAAAAAAACAATACAGTATGTGCATCAATACAATATGCACACAGACAAGTGATTAGCTATAGTAAGCTGCAGATCGGCCCGTTCTCCTGTAATCAATCGCTCTGCTCAGGGTTATTTTATTCAATAGTTGCACAGCATTATTGAAAATGTAGTCCTGCAATAAGATTGACTGAGCAGTTACTACAGTAGGTACAATTGATAGACTGCTAGGGAGAGGGTGGGGCTCTAGAGCCAGAGCCTATCAGAAGGGGAAGGGGACTGTCACTTTGGAAATACTTCTTACAGTACATTATAAACATGTCTTTCAAACATTTTTAATTTTTTTTAAATGCTACAAGTTTGTTCTCATAGTTCCCAATTACACTATAGTAGTGTACAGTATGCTTTCCATACAGTATCAATGCTTGTAATCATACACATTACAGCACGACTTGACACATGCGCAATACCTGAAATAATAGCATAATTATTTTTCCCCAGAAAAAAAACTTTGACATAAAGTGGCAAAAGATAAGGAGGAAGTTCAATGGAACTCTAATATCGTTTTTTTTTTTTTTAAACGTTGCTTGCGCATTGGGAATCTGATTTAAATATCCAACGAGGAAAACGTTTTAAAGTGACAATGTAATTTTTATTGAGAAGGAGAGAATAATTGTGAGCTTTATACAAAACCTTATACAGTATGATGCTATGTTTTCATATTCAATACATTTTTACATTGTTATCATCACTACTGTTTTATTTTATCAATGACATTGCATTTTGCAGTATAATTACAGTAGACTTGCATGTGTTATTAATTCTGCTAAGAAACCACAAAAATAAAAATGTATATCTTTTATTCTATATTTATTATTTATTATTCAATACTTTCAACTTTTGCTAGGCTTGCTCTACTTTTCATACAGTACTGTTTCTGTGAGTGGTCTCTGTGAGTGTTAACTCTTTATTACATTTTAAAACAGTTCCAAGGATTCAATGACGCACACACATTAGACGAAGACGGACTAAGTTAGTTGCAAAAGGCATTAGAGTCCTTATTCTTAACTCCCCCGGGCCATGGGAGCTTTCTTAAAAAACAAAGACACATTAACTTTGAGCCTTGGGTTCTTGGCTGAGTAATTACTTTATACTGGACACCTAACAAGCTCCTATTGAACCCCCAAAATAACCACAACATATATATAAGCATATGAGTGTCACAGAGGAGTGCTACAGAGCATGGCAATATATATTTAAAACCAGAGACAGCACATAAAACACAGACAAAGCTCAGTTTTAGCACATCCAGTGAAAATCATACACGGTACTGTGCCTAAATATATATGTATAATTATCTATTAAGTAAAATGGTCTTTTAGTTTGACATTTTTAGCCAAAATTGTTGTAAGCCCCTGAGCCAACGTCACGGCAGACCACAATTCAGGGGTCCCTAACGCTAATATAAATTCTTAATAACCTGTGTAATAACAGGAAGAATGATTTATAGTAAATCTGTCAATATTAGTTGCAAAGTTCTAAGTCTGATTGAAGCCTTTATTAACCTGTACATTACCAGGAAAAGCACTCTGTATTAGAGATGTCACAACCTTCCTGCAAGCAAACAAGTTCCCCTGTGTGGAAGATGCTATGGAGTGAGCCCTTAACCATTTAAATGTGGGAGGGGGTGAGCTTAAATTAAGTAGGAGGTTGCCAACCTCCAATCAGCCAGAACTAGCTGAACAAGAATTGTAAAATATACTGGACACGTAACAAGCTCCTATTGAACCCCCAAAATAACCATAACATATATATAAGCATATGAGTGTCACAGAGGAGTGCTACTGAGCATGGCAATATATATTTAAAACCAGAGACAGCACATAAAACACAGACAAAGCTCAGTTTGAGCACATCCAGTGAAAATCATACACGGTACAGTGCCTAAATATATATGTATAATTATCTATTAAGTAAAATGGTCTTTTAGTTTGACATTTTTAGCCAAAATTGTTGTAAGCCCCTGAGCCAACGTCACGGCAGACCACAATTCAGGGGTCCCTAACGCTAATATAAATTCTTAATAACCTGTGTAATAACAGGAAGAATGATTTATAGTAAATCTGTCAATATTAGTTGCAAAGTTCTAAGTCTGATTGAAGCCTTTATTAACCTGTACATCACCAGGAAAAGCACTCTGTATTAGAGATGTCACAACCATCCTGCAAGCAAACAAGTTCCCCTGTGTGGAAGATGCTATGGAGTGAGCCCTTAACCATTTAAATGTGGGAGGGGGTGAGCTTAAATTAAGTAGGAGGTTGCCAACCTCCAATCAGCCAGGACTAGCTGAACAAGAATTGTAAAATATACTGGACACCTAACAAGCTCCTATTGAACCCCCAAAATAACCACAATATGATGATGAAATCCGCAAAGACGGAAGAAACGCGTAGGGATATTTGGCAGTGAACCTACGGTGGTCGAGCAGCTCCAAGCACCAGCGTGAGGACGCAGAGACGTGTGTCAAGTCCCTTCCGGGTCCCGTGCTCCACGAGAGAGGTGAATGGCGGCCGCACGCTACAACTAAGCAGTCACAAAGGAAAGTAAAGACTCCCTTATCCTGAGACAACGGCTGATACAGACACAAGATCCTGCATTCTAAAGGACTTCAGTATACACAGAGGTGATCGTGGAGTCCTCAGTTGGTGCATGGGCTGGTCCCATAATATGCCTGATTTTATCAGACAAATTGTAAGTGTGCATTTGTCTTGTCCGTGATGTATTAAAATTCATATCTGATGGGAGGCGTGGCTACGGGTATGTGGTTGGAAGTGTAGTGCAGCAGCTCCAATACCCACCGGCACAAATTAGCTAATAAAAGACATTCTCGGCGCAATTACCCTAGTTTCAAGAATAGCACCACGAGTGTGAACCTCTGCGGAACAGTCACATATCACTTTTGAGGAATTATGGCCACAACAAGGCAGAAAAATAAACGAAAAACAGACGTGCGATCATACTTCACAGGGGGAAGCAAAGCACGGCCAGAGGAGATCCCTGCAGGCACAGACTCAGACTCGGCACCAGAGATGGAGGGGACAGAACAGACAGGGATAATAAAGAAAGAAATTGCTCGGTTGCTATTAGATTTAAAGTCGTTCTTCAGGGGGGAAGTGGAGAGCCTCTGCAAAGATATACTCCAGATTGGCACCCGCATGAACGAGCTTGAAGAAAAAATGGAGGAAAGCTCCCGGTGCCATCGGGAAACAAATACACGGATGGGGGACCTGGAGCGCAGAGTAGCGGAGCTCAAGGACAGGCAAGAGGACAGCGAGAATCGCGACTGGCGCAATAACCTGCGCATACGGGGGATACCCGAGGAGATCCTAGATCCCGAGGCCCTGCTCAATAGGTGGATGAGCAGCATATTGCCAGGCAAAACGGAGGCTGAGCTAACAATGGATCGCTGCCATCGCGCCCTGCGTTCGCGCCCAATGCCCAACAACCCTCCCCGGGACGTGATCCTCCGCCTGCACCATTACAGAACAAAGGAGATCTGTAAGATTACACGGGCTATGCCGGCGGTAACCTATGAGGGAATCACCATGGCGATTTTCCAGGATCTCTCCCCTCTTACCCTGGCGAGGCGGAGGACGCTATTCCCCATCACAAGAGCCCTACGTGACGCAGACGTCCGCTATCGCTGGGCTTTCCCTTTCGCCCCGTGGTGATAAGAAACGGCCGCTCCCACACCATTAAACACCACTCAGAGGGGGCCGCATTCCTCAAAAAGCTGGGCATAACAGCTGCAACCACAGGCCCGGGGACCCCGGAGGCGCGTCCCCCGCGCCCGGCTGAATGGGAAAAAGTGCCCAAAACAGCGGAGCGGCGCAAAGACAGAGCGGATACAGACGCTTAGTAACATCATACAAGACGCCGAAAATCACAGTTCAAGTTATATAAGTTCCATGTTAAGTTGCTACTTGTACCCCCACTGATGAATGCTGTTCTAAGGCCCACCTCGACCTCAGAAGGTGCCCAAGGAGACCAGAGGGAGTGAATACGCCCACCTGCACCAAACCCTGCAATGGCGAAGAAAACCCCCCAAAATGGCGTTACTGGTCTTACCTGGCAAAGAAGGGGAGAAAGCGCGGCAAGTATCATGGCGGCGGCTGTTTTGGCGGGACAGACTGGTGATCAGAGTGCGCCCGCCTCCGGCTGCGACTGTCTCCGCCCTCGTCCGGCCCCCATCTGCCAACCCACTGCGTCGTCACTTGACAGGTTCCGGCGGCGCCGCGGAGTCCCGGATACCCGGCGGAGAGGCTGTCCCACCGGAAGTGCACACGAGTCGGCTCTCAGCGCGGCAAGCATCATGGCGTCGGCTGTTTTGGCGAGGCAGTCTGGTAGGCAGGCCCGCCCCCGGCTGCGACCGTCTCTGCCCTCCTCTGGCCCCCATCTGCCAACCCGCTGCTGCGTCGCCCGACAGGTTCCGGCAGCGCCGCGGGGTTCCGGCGGAGGGGCTGTCCCACCGGAAGTGCGTCACGAGTCGGGTCCCAGCTCCCCCCGGCGGAGGCACGCGAGCCCAGTGGACACGGAGGGAAGACAGCTAATCAGCGTGAAGGAGTGCCGGGCAGTGAAGGCTGTCACACCGGAGCAGCCCCAGAACAGAGTGGGAAGGGCGCGACAAGAGAGCGAGTTACACAGGAAGCAGGGGGGGGGAGGGGTGAAGGAGATGGAGGCCTAGTACACAAGGCAGGAAGAGGGAATCTAGCGGCCACCTAGGCAGATGTAAGCAAGGGAGAGGACAGGCCAGTGGAGGAAGCAGGGGGGGCCAAAAGCAGAATAGAAGGAGGTCCAGGGGTGCAGGGGGGGTTCGGCTCCGTGCGTCCCCAGTTAGACCTTACAAACAGGCCAGAGCACGGCAGTTAGGCTTGGATACTAATAGACACAACTAGACATGTAGGTTAAGGGATTTAAGGGTCACCTGAAGTCAGACCCAGTTGGGGGAGGAGGTGGCTGCACGAGGATGTTTAGCAGTAGCCGGCGGGTGGTCGGGAGTCTGTCACCAACCCTGCCCGCAGGCATGTGCTTCCACGACAGGGAGTTGGGCTCAGCCCGCGCCCCTGTTAAAGTCCCGGAATCCCATGGTCCGCAGGAGGGACTATGGTGCTGGACAGGGAGGGAGGAGGGTCCAGATGGAAGGATTTACTTCCGGGCATTTACCCTGGGGCCCTCTGGGACCTCCAGGGTACTGTTTGTGTGTTTATTAAAGGCAATGGGATGGGCTGTGGGACAGGGAAGTCCTAGAGCCGATACCATAGTTCTGTTTGTTTACATGTATTTGTGTTGTTGTCTTCTCGTTGTCCCCCCTGATGTGTTTTCCCTCTGTACCACTTTCCCCCACCACTCCCCTAGCAGGGCGCAGAAGAAAGGCGGCGACGGAATAAAAGAGACAGGGATCGGGATCCCCACGCCATCCAGAGAACTCAGAATGGCTCAGGAAGACACCGACGGAATCAGGTCACAAATAAAGTACTATGAATAACGAGGTCCGGTGTATCTCTCACAACGTTAAGGGGTTTAACGGTCCGGCGAAGCGCAAGCTAGCTCTCAGGGATTACAAACGACTCAAAGCCGACCTCCTCTTTCTCCAAGAGACACACTTTTCTAGGGACAGCTACCCAAAATTTTTAGACAAAGATTTCCGGGTAGTACATTTGGCATCCGCCCAAGTGAAAAAGAGAGGGGTAGCGATAGCCATACACAATAGGATAGATTTCACGGTTGAGAAAAAGGTGGCAGATAAAGAGGGCAGATTTCTAATTCTGGTGGGATCAATCCACGGGAAACCGCTTACATTAGCATCAGTATACGCACCCTGTGAAACATCAACTGATTTCTTTTCCCTTTTCTTCCGAAAACTCCAAAAGGAAGCCAAGGGAAACATGATCATAGCGGGTGATTTCAACAGGACACTGAATCCCAAGTTAGACCGGTGCACGGCCACTAGTCTCCCCCCTAAGCTAGATATTCAGCAAATCACGCAGGGATTGAAGGATTGCCAATTGGTAGATATATGGCGCGAACAGCATCCCCAAAGTAGAGATTATACCTTCTTCTCCCACCCCCATAACAGATACAGCAGGCTGGACTACTTCCTAGTATCAAACAGACTGGTCCCAGTGGTCTCCCACACAGGGATCCACGATATTTCGTGGTCCGACCACGCACCTATCGAGCTGTGGTGCACTCTAAACTTACTAGACAGACCTGGAGCAAACTGGAGGCTAAACGAGCTGTTACTAAAAATCCCAAACTTGCAGAGAGAAATTGGTGAAAGGATTAAGGATTTCTTCACTGAGAACGTGGGGAGTGTTTCTTCCGACACCACCCTATGGGAAGCCCACAAGGCGACTCTCAGAGGCTCCCTCATGTGCCTAGCTGCTAGGCGCCGGAGGGATCAGGAGAAACAGATAAAAGTCCTACAAGACAAATTAGCGACCCTATCCAAGGCGCACAAAGTATCTAGGAATCAGGAAACACTGCGTGCTTTGGCAGAAACCAAACAGCAGTTGAATATAAAACTGGCCTCCCGGGCAGAAAAGGAGATGAGTTGGTCCAGACGTAGGTACTTTGAGAAAGCGAACAAGCCGGACACCCTATTAGCAAATCGACTTCAAAACAAAATTCCTAATTATCATATACAAACTATTCGCACACAAGGGGGTGAGCTTACTTCTAATCCTAAGCGGATCGTGGCAGAGTTCAAAAGATACTACGAGACGCTATACGATGGGGGTAAGGTCATACACAATCAAAAGACGAGGGATAATCTCGGGGAATTCTTAAAAGAAGCCAAATTACCGACCTTGAGCAGGGTGGAGAAAGAAGCGTTACAGTCGGACTTCTCTTTAGAAGAGTTAACGGTAGTTGTAAAGTCACTTAAGCCTGCCAAAGCGCCCGGCCCAGATGGCTTCTCCAACTTATACTATAAAAAATACCTGAAAATTTTAGCCCCACATCTATTGAAGCTATTTAACTCTATTT
Source organism: Ascaphus truei (assembly GCF_040206685.1). NCBI lineage: Eukaryota > Metazoa > Chordata > Amphibia > Anura > Ascaphidae > Ascaphus > Ascaphus truei. The sequence goes on from NC_134485.1 coordinate 224,553,467, forward strand.
TACACGGGGCCTCGTTCCCAGCTCAGATGCTTCAGGCGTCAATCTCCCTGATCCATAAACCTGGTAAGGACCCGGCAGACTGTAAGAGCTACCGGCCCATCTCGCTGATTAATACGGATGTAAAAATTTTCTCCAAATTACTAGCTAATAGAGTGGGTATCGTCCTTCCCAGGTTAGTTCATCCAGATCAGGTGGGGTTCATCGGAGGAAGGCAAGCGGCGGACAATACCAGACGGATAATAGATTTGGTGGATTTGGCACAGAAGCAGAATATCCCGTCAATGGTACTAAGTCTGGACGCGGAGAAAGCCTTCGATAGAATCGATTGGCCCTACTTGAGAGGGACGCTTGAGGCATTTGGCTTTGAGGGACGCCTCTTGGAGGCCATCATGGCCCTCTACGAGGGGCCAACGGCTAGGGTGAGACACCAGGGATTCCCATCAGAGCAATTTCAAATTAAGAGTGGCACACGCCAGGGATGCCCGCTGTCCCCTTTGTTGTTCGCCCTCTGCGTAGAACCCTTGGCGGCACATATCAGAAACAACCCGGATATTACGGGCATAGCTGTAAAAGAGCAATCACACAAAGTGGCGCTCTACGCAGATGATGTGATCCTGACATTATCACAGCCTCTCACCTCCCTGCCCAATGTTTTCTCAATTTTGGGGACCTTTAAACAAATTTCTGGGTTCAAAATTAATCAGGCCAAATCGGAAGCCCTCAATATAAATTTACCCAAACCAGTAGAAAAACTAATTGGACTCAATTTTAATTTTAAATGGCAACCCTCTATGATTAAGTATTTAGGGGTATATATCACGAAAGAATATAAGGCTTTATATAAAGCAAATTATCCCAGGTTGTTTCGGACTCTCCGTGAGGATCTCCGGAGATGGGCGGAGTACAGTATCTCGTGGATAGGCCGTATTCATAGTGTGAGGATGAATCTCCTGCCACGAGTGCTGTACCTTTTCCAGGCCCTCCTGATCCCCCTGATACAAGAAGATATCCTCTCGCTTCAGTCCTTAATAACAAAGTTTATCTGGAATAAGAAAAACCCACGAATTAACAAAGCGATCTTGAGGAGGCCGACCTTGAGAGGAGGGTTGGGGGTGCCATGCTTGTTCGCCTACTACAAAGCAGCCCAACTGAGCCAGATTGTGCAGTGGCACACAGACCCGAACCTTCGGAGGTGGGTAGCGCTAGAAAAAACATGCTGCACACCAATAGATATTAGGAACCTAATTTGGTTGCCCAAAAATGTCGGGCCGTCATGCGGACTCCTCTGCAGACCATGGTCAACTCCTTGAAAGTCTGGGACGCGGTTAAGTTCAAGTGCCATCTCACATCCCTGAACTCTCTGATGACTCCCATATGGGGGAACCCAAACTTTGCTCCAGGTATGGATAGCTCTATTTTCTCAAAATGGATTCAAGCAGGGTATCTCCGCCTAAAAGATCTGGAGGGCAGGCAACATATAAAAACATTTGATCACATTAAAGAGGAGAACAATTTACCAAACACTGAATTCTTTAGATACCTCCAGATCAGGGCCTTCTACAATGAAGCCCCAATTCGGCCTCGGAGAACAAATTTTGAGCAGCTCTGTTCAAGAGATACGGACACAAGGGGACTAACATCTAGAATGTACAGGGAAGTAGTGTGCCCGAAGACGGACGACCAACCCAAACTTGCCTACATGAGACAGTGGGAAGCAGACATGGGAGAGACATTAGAAGACGAAGACTGGGATAGGATCCTGCAGATGGCGGCCAAAAGCTCCATCTGCACCACATTAAAGGAGAACGCATATAAAGTCCTGATGAGGTGGTATTACACGCGCGCTAAATTATCTAAATTTGTCAAAGGCTACTCTCCGCTCTGCCCCAAGCAGTGTGGAGAGAGAGCGGACTTATTCCATATGCTGTGGTCTTGTACGAAGGTAAACCCGCTTTGGGAGGAGATTAAAGATTGGCTTCAGAGACTGCTAGAAGTGGAAATCCCCTTAGACCCGTGGCTGTTCCTATTGGGCAGACGAGTCAAGGGGCTATCTAATGCCACACATAAATTGATCACACATCTGGCTACAGCCACCAGATGCGAGATTGCAGCAGTATGGAAACAACCAGAGATTCCAATTATCCCCAAGATTAGAAATAGAATTTGGTTTGTCTGCCGGATGGAACAGTTGACGAGTTTGGTTAACGACACCGGCTCAAATTTTCTAAAAGTCTGGGAGCCCTGGCTGGCACAGACAGACATCCCGGGAATAGATATCACCACAATCCTGCAATAATAGGCGGTAAATGCGTTCTCCGGTAATGAAAGGGATCCATGACAACATAGAGACAGAGAACCCGGAGAAGGAGCGGGATCCAGGGCAGAATAGGCCCCTAGTGTAAGAGGCAGCCAAAGAGGTAACAGCAGTAGAGAGTGGGTCAATGTTCTCGGAGAAAGAGGTCTACACTAAAATACACGCACGGCGCCCGAACGGAAGATGATAGGTGGAACACCCCTTCGAGCCCTACCACCCCCCCTCCCTTCCCCCCCTCCCCTCCCTACTACATAGTTCGTGTGTCTTGTCCCCCGGTTCGTCTTGTAAGTCCAGTAAGTCAAGTTTTTGGTTAATTATATAAAAAAGAAAGTATTAAATGCGGTGATGTCACTGTAGACAATGGATGGTGTTACCATGTAAGATGTATTTCACCCAATAAAATCAAAGTTATAAAAAAAAAAAAAATTCATATCTGATTTTACACAAGGATCGGGCGCTTCTTTTCTCTTTTTTATATATATATATATATATATATATATATATATATATATATATATTATATGTGTCTGTGTGTGTGTGTGTCTCCAAAGGAGTGCTAGTGGGTGTGGCAAAATGTAAGCAACAAAAAACAAACAAGCATATGCGTTTCAACAAGGTTCCAATTAGACATACACGCATGCGCATAAATGTGAGGACACGCATATGCATTTCAACAAGGTTCCAATTAGAATTATATTTTACATTCGGAAGAAGAAGCGACGTTGTATTTTTGTATTATTCATTTTTCTTTTATTATCCTGTACAAATACAACATTTAATTAGTTAAAAATACTTTTTGTTGTGTGTGCTCATATTTTTAATCTTCTACAGTTAGAGGATTTGTGTATGGCTAAGGAGCCTCAGAAAGGACTTCTTTCCCTTGTACACTATACAATATGAACTCGTAACGTTAATCTTTAAATTACAATTACACACACACTTGAAGTACTGTACGGCAATAAAAGACAGGTTGAATTGCTATTAGATTTTTAAGACAACAACTCGCAATCGCCCACTTGAGTTTCTCGACAGTATTGCAGACAACGCTAAAATGCCATTTTCTGCACTCAAAAACACTAGTCAACACGCGTCTTAACGCGGTAAAGTTGGAAGAAATCACGCACCATGACATGGGTATGCCCAGGTATACAACGCGTGAAATGTTCGAATAACGGCCACTGCAGCTGTATTCACTATATAGAACATAATTGTGTGTTCCTTTAAACCACTCAGTGAACTTTTCACATATCATTCCTTATTGATTTTGTATGGGCTATAGGAATATATTATTGTAAATTTTTTATCATTATTTATCACAGTTAGTGCGTGCACTGTTTTTTTTTTTATGTATACTGTAAGGCTGACAGAAAGAAATATATGTAAGTTTTATTATATTCACACCAGGGAGTTTGTGCACCCACATAGTAAGGTAACTATGATACTGGCTTTAGCCAGCTTTTAATTCCACTGCTCATAAAAGCATATGCTTTATTTTATCCCCTTCAGGGCTTTCTCACATTTTTCAACAGTCTGTGGGACAATCAATGATTACATATATTCAGTGTAGGTACCTGCATTCGGTTATACCTTGACGTTGGCTGCAGACTTATAACTCTTTGGCCAAAAGGTTTAACTAAATAACCCTTATTCATGAGATTACTATTTTATTTTAGCCTAATTGGAAGGAGCGCAGGAATCATTCTTTTTGTTTTTGTATATGTATATCTTTTTACCAGGAGCAAACTTCTACAGGGAGGAGCGCGGTAATATGTACAGTCTTTGTTTTAGGTTATTAAAATCATTTGAATGGTAAGCAAATAGGCTTGGAGTACCTTTGGTCAAAAACAAAAACTTTAGGCCCGGTTTTTTTTAAACTGAGGTTTTGGAATTTAGGCTCCCTATTGAGAAAGTTAGGAAATGAAATGTGTTAATTCAGTTAGCCTTAGTTAAGAAAATGTAATTTAAACAGCTACAGTCTTTACTGGGCATTTCAATTTTGCATGTAGGATTATTCCTATTGGAAGGATTTTTGCTAGGCAGCGAACAGCAGCTTCAGAACTGTTGATGTTAAGTTTCCTCATCGTCACAAAGAGCTTAAAGAGGCCTTGTCAGTTTGGGATGTCTTTTAAAGAGCTGTAATGGTCATTCTGTAATGCAGCATGATTTGATTGCTAATTGTGACTTTGAGCTATTGACAGATGCGGCTAGCACCATAGGATTTGGGGCTTTTTTGTAAGGCCATTGGTGTGCTGAACCATGGCTTACATTTTGGGTGTAAAAGGATGAAGGAACCTGAGAGGTTCCAACATTTCATGGGTAGCCTTATGGTTCTTGGGGCCCCGGGCAATAGAGTCATTAGAGGCAAATTGCACATGTTGTGACTTCACAGCAGCGACATGTGTCTCGTGACGACGAACCATGGAAGCTGCAGTCGCGCATACCAACGAGGACGCCATTGAGAGTTGATCTGGCTTCTAATATCCATCATGGAGGCTGTTTCCTTTTCAACATCTAGGACTTTTGGCAGAGGGTCTCTGAGTATCCAGGGCCCTCATTAGGGATATCGCGGACGTTTGGGATCTCTATGATCCACCTCATAATTTTATGTAAGTTGTACATGTTCCTAGTGTAATTATAAATTGTGTTTCATTTGACTAATTTGTCTTTTGTTTCTCCTCTCATGCACCCCTTTATGTGTGTTCACGTTTGGATATTCCCCGCTGATCACAGGAGACAGGGAGCTGCTGGGAGAAGTACATAGACCAGGAAGAGATAGAAATTAAGGACAGCGCGCACTACACTTTTTCATTAATATTTATTATAACTGGAGTAAAGAATATTACAATTTACATAATACATGTAACATTATATCACCACAGCACTCTAGAAGTTACACGTCATAAAGAACAAAAAGTAAAATACTGTTTCTTGCAAATGTAATGCTCTTCCCAAATTAAAAAGTAGGCCCGGCTCTCCCCCAGCTGCAGGCTTCTCCCTCACTGTCTGTCCCACACTGAGGTGTCTGATGCTGACGCACACCATGTCTCCCTGATGCCAGAACGTGCCGGAAGTCAGCTGGGCTCAGCTTTCGATGTGCGCTGGCGTGAGAGGGAGGCCCGGCACGCATCAGCATCAGACACCTCGGCATGGGACAGACTGTGAGGGAGAAGCCTGCAGCTGAGGGAGAGCCGGGCTGGTGGCAACAGCTCTTAGTGGCCACTGACCTCCCCCCCCCTGCATCCACCGACCCCCCCCCCCTGCAGCCACCAGCCCCTCTGCAGCCACTGGGCCCGACCAGAGACCATGCCCAAGGTAAGTCTGAATTTTATATGTATTGAGGTGGTGGGGGGTGTATTTTTTATATGTATGGGGGGTGTATTTTTATATGTATTGGGAGGTGGGTGTATTGTATATGAGTTGTTTCCAATTGCTGTTTGTAGATATCAGTATCGCCAAAAGCCTGTCCTGTTCCCCACAACATCGCGGACCACTCAGCTCTCCTGGACCCTCACAGGTATGCACACACCACAAACACCTGTAGCAGCAGCAACATCTCCCAAAGGGGGGGAAGTGCTACACGTAGAATACGTGTTTTTTTTAACGGATATGTAGGGATTTTCCGAAAGCCAATGCAGAAGAAAATAAATATATAGGTGGCAGAAATGCTCTCTGCCCCCTCTTGCCTCTTATGTTGTATTCCTTTCTACCAGGGTCACCCCTCGTTGCCCTGCGACCCCCATTACTTCCGTGGCCGGGATCGTTGGTGGGTGCTGCCGGAGCCAAGTGGCAGACCCGACGGCTATTCTGGAGGGTGGGGGCTGAGCAGGGAGCACTCCGGTGCTCCAGAGGTCCTCGGCGGCTCCCGTGCAGGGCGCCGCCATGTTGCGCGAGTTTGCGCATGCGCAGTGAGTGCCGGCGGCCCAAAAGAGTTGCGCATGTGCAGTATATGCGCGCGAACGCTAGCCTACCAGGGAAGGCTCTTGGAAGGGACTACGAGTCCCATGAGCCTCAGCAGCACCCCATGTGACGCCAGGGAGCCAATAGGGCTATAGGAGCTCCCTGCTTGCAGGGAATTGATACTTTTCGCCCTGGAAAAGCGAGGCAGTCAGGACCAGGAAGAGTTAGGGGTAGGAGGTGTGTGCAGGGGTCTGTGACCCGCTGCATTAGGCCAGCAGCCCGCTAGGCCCCAGATAGGTCCTGAGCCCCTGATAGCTTGTGGTGCTGTAGGGACAGGCTCTAGGTTAGGGACCCTGCCACATTAACTGTTTGCTAGTTAGGGACACAGCGGACGCTGCACTTCCCCTAAGAGGCTTGGGCTCAAGCCTGCACCAGTAAGAGAGCTGGACTATCTTCAGGGTGGGATCGCCCCTGATGGATCACTACGTGGGTGGATCCTGGATGTCGTGCAGGAACTCGTATGATCCTTTGAGAAGATTCTTTAAAGCCAGGTGCTGCCGCACCAGGCAGGTATCGTTAAAAGTGCACCAACAAAGTACTCACACATAGTGGCAGCGCTGACCACGGGACAAGGGGGTTATACTGTGGACACGGTGTGGGGGTACACGGTGGTGGGCACGGGGTATACGCTCCTAGCGGTAGTGACTGACACTTGAGACTTTGGTACAGTTATTGAGTTGATAACATATGGTTAATGTGTTGTGTTATGTTGATGCTGCATATAGTAAATGGTTATACCTATACTCCAGTGTATGTGATTACTATATGCGGGTCCTGTGTAGGGGACATTCTATACTCATAGAATCCTGCACAGGTGGAGGCGCTGATCAAGAAACGTTCCAGAGAGCACCCCAGGTTCCCAGCAAGCGGAGGCTCAGGCCTCTTGTGAACCTGCAGGTATACGCACCACACCTGGTAACACATAGGTTCCCCCTCACATACACTCTATATGCGGTTGGGTGGGGGAATACCCGTTACATCTACAAACCTTTTTTACTCACGGTTTGTACCTCTGAAACCCTCTTTTTCTGAGAATCCATCAATCACCTTTGTTGTCATCTCCAATCCCATTCTCAAAAGTCACCAAAAAATTCAAGCAATTAAATTTAAATTAAAAAAATGTTTAACACACGACTCCACATTTACTTAATTACCCACTTAAACACGTATTATCAACTATTGCCTTTATCTTCCCTCTATATTTTATTTTACATTTTTGTTAGCAGGGATTTTTTTTGCCTTACCATTTATAAGTCCCTGTGTTCTAAAATCTACTTGCTATTTTAGTCAAGTGCTACATGCATAGTTGGCGCTACACAGATAAAAATATACATGCATATAAAAATATCTGCAATTTATGGATTATATTTTTAACTATATTATTTCCCTGTTATGCGCTCTGTTAGATTTAATGATGGTATTGTTTTCTCTGTGTTTTTTTTCTTTTCTTCGTTTCTTGCAATAGTAAGGGAAATATATGAGATGATTTGCAGTAATTGAGAAAATATTTATAATGGAGATACAATAGGTTATCGGTCAAGCTACCAACTGAATTTCCATACATATTATTTTCTTCTTTGTGACTCTCTTAGATCTGTCCCTGAGAAACACAAAGCAAAACATTTTTTTTAATATTGTACTGTATACAACTGGATTTACATAAATTACATATACAAAGTAATACTGTATGCTTGCATGAATATACACATTATTTTGTTTTGGATATATTTTCAAGTGTATATTCCCCTTTTTAAAGTGTAAAGGTATACAGACATATGAATTATTGCTTTATATTTCTGCATGTCTTAATTGCCACCTTTAATTGTTGAGGATGTGAAGATACAGCATTCTCTCGTTCGACTATGGATTAATTCAGAAATTACAAGTATCTGTGATGAAAGTATACAGTCCTTCTCCTTGCTATGTGTAAATCAATTTGGTCTTACAGTAGATTAACTTACTTTAATACTAGTCTTGTGTCAAGAGCCTCTTGTAACTGTACGATTAGCCTCTGTTAATGCTGTACATTAGATATCTCTAATAATGTATGAGTTATCTGTCAATTCTACTATGAGAGAATGTGTCTGCATTGAGTCCCAGTCTGTGGTACAGTATGAATACTACTGGAGAAAATCAGCCAGGGTCTGGAGCCTGAATTACTAACATTGTATTGGTCATGGTAGGTGATTACTGATACTGGAAATCACAAAAGACACAATTTCTCTGACATGATCTCATAGCTGTGCATCGTTTGACAAACAATAAGTATGCAACGTGAAAACAGAGTTATGTTATTGTGGTTGTAAATGAGCTGTAAATGGATTGTACTCTTCATTATCAGAAAGGTAGGCACAGCCCTGTTTACAATTTACTGCAGTTCCTGGCACTGAAAATGTTAATGATAATACCGCTTTCTATCCACATTATCTTTTGATTTGTAATAAACATGATTGTCCTGTAACTGTTTATATATTTGTATATCTTCATCTTTTTTTTATACATAAATACAATCTTTCTCTGACTCACTGTACATTTAAATGTTGCCTTTTCTTTTTGTACACGTGGTCTGTGCTAATCTAATTTATTTTAATATTTTTCCATCCAGATTATTCTCTTTAAAATCCGCTTTTCTATGATGGAGTGAGGAAGTAGAAGAGAAGAGGAGCACAGCTCACAGCGTCCACGAACGCAGAAAATGAAGGGCAACTCCAGACATGGGATAAAAATATATATTAGCCTTTAATAGTCAGCTTGGCAATAGTACAGGACCACGCACCAACGCGTTTCATCCCTCAGGACTTTCTCAGAAGGATCAGAATGTCAGTCTATTTCGTTACCACATCACCACCACAATAGTATTGGGCGTCCGGATTGCCTTGTTATATCAGCGTTTAGGTGAGAGGTTGATCGAAAATGAGTAATTCGGCGCTATACAAACCGCTCTGATGTGCGGTTGTGACGGGCAAGGGTAACCAGGCTATATAATAAAGGTTAAGCCATCTGGTTACCCTTGCACCCTGTAGGTCCCTGACAGCTATCTAGCACTGTAAGCCAGGGGCCAGGTATCATTGCCTGACAAGTTAAAGTGATCCCTGCTTTTCCACTTTCCATATTCCCTTTACCCCAGACTCATGAAACTTTCTGAGTGTAAGTTTTAGGTGAGATATTTGGGTAAGAATACAATTATTTTGTTTGTAGGAGATCGGGGGCCGGAGCTACCGATAGTACCTTAATTCTACCCGGTGAGCAGGCATGATTTGCCAGTACGCGGGTGGAATTACACCGGGGCTTCCCAGTGTCTCAGTCCTATTTCCCTTACAGTCATGAGTCTCCCCAAAGTCCCCCATATGTTTTCTGTGTTTTATACATTTACTATAAGGCTCTATGCAGTCAGCCTGGGCATCTGCTTAAGGTGCCAGCGTCTGCATAGAGCCCGTAGTTCAAAGAGGAGACGGGATGTTGAGAGGTGTCGGGGTGCTAAGTGGCCGGGGCAGGGTGGAATACTGAATCCGGAGAACAGAGAACCCCTGCAGGGAGGACACTCTGGTTTGCCAGACTCAGTGGAGCCTGCCCAGTAGGTGGCAATGGGCTGACTGGGGGAAGTAGCAGAATATCGGCATGTTTCCATTGGTCAATTCATATGTCCCGCCCATGGGGCATCCTGAGCCGGCTTTACATGCCCCCTCCTCTGATGTCAGCCAAGTGACAAGCTAGGAAAGTCTGCCTTGCAGAGACTAAGTAAAGTCTTTTGTGGCCAAGTTCTACAAAACGAACGTAGCGGTTTTGGGCTAGGAACTGAAGCTGAAAATAGGACCAGGAGAACCGGGGTTATATCCCGGTCAGGGAATATATAGCAGGCCCCCTGCACCTAGGAAAGCCTAGATTTTCCACCCAGTCCCTCAGTAAGTGTGCTTTTGTCTGTCTATTGTGTAATTCTTCTTGGTGTAGTACGCGGGTTTACCGAAATAAACTACACTTTGTTTCCACTACCTTGTTTTACCTGATATATGATCCCGGCACAAATATAAAAGATGTAAAAAGTCCCAGTCTCCGGTGACAGGGGTTCCTCTGCATCCCTCCTCACCAGCAGACATCCTGTGATGATGTCGATAAAACCCGACGTACGTTTCAGGTGTCGCTGCACGCTTCTTCAGGGGGATACTCCCCCCCCCTGCGGTGTTTGATATTGTGCTGTCTTTCTATGTTTATTATCTTCTCTGGTCTACCTACTAGCCTGTGGTCCCCTTCAAGTGTATACCAGCCCACAGAGTATTACATTGACAGTATAAATATATGCTTAACCAGTCAGCCAGCTGCAAAATTATACCTGGTGACTGATGTATGCCTTAATGCCTGCAGTGGCTATCCACATAGCCAGCCTGCACCTCCATGTATATACCACACTTCTATCAACAATGTTATACGTCGTTTGATAGTGATTCATACATATCGCAGGCTACAATTTGTGTGGTGGAAAAGGGATACAACTACACAGATTCAAATTTGACCACACAATACTTTTTCCATCCACTGTAGTCATCCTCCTATAAGAGTGATCTTTACATCAATGCCTATATAGATATGTAGTTAAGTGTACATATATGTGTATAGGACTACTGCTAGCTTTTGCAGCACTAGCGATCTAAGAGCAATAGATCTGGATTTGTCCATTTGGTTGTTCCTACTGCTGTGGGAGTTCACAGCATACTAGCTGTTCTACTTTAATGCATTTGTATTTGATCAGGCTACATTTTAGAGAAAATATATACCTGCGTATTGAAGTAGGCTAATACCTACTTTGGGCTACTACATGCTCACCGTATCCCTACCTCACCACTGGGGATTTTATACTTCACTGTAAATATTTATGTACTGTTTATTGTGTAATATTTGTTAATAAAATGTTATTTTTTTTTTGGTACTTAACAGGGATATTGCTGCAGTGACTTAGAAGTCTATGAGAATAGTTCATTACTATTACCATGCTAGGTTTCTTTTATTCCTGTGACCATTTGTTCTGCTGGTGTTCCTTTGGTTATACTCTGGATGAGTGCAACCATTAGGCTACAGCCCCAGTGTTCACTGCAGCAAGGCACGCCTGGCGGCGCGTGCATGGGTGACAGTTGCAATGTGAGGTCTATGGGGAGCGATGGGAGGCGCGAGGGGATGCAGCCATGAAGGTCTACAATACCTGCACTCCTATTGGTCCACACGATCTGCCCTGCCATTGACTGCCCCGCACACCACGTGATCGCGTCATGTCAAGGAAAGACAAAATTCTTGTTTTCCCTGCCAGCGGATGTGTCAATGCGCTTTGCACACCATAGCGCTGTGATGCGTACGCTAGCAGCGAAGACAAGAATTTTGTCTTCCCGCGACCCGGTCACGTGGTCGGTGTGCAGCCAATGGCAGGGCAGATACACTACCGACACACTTTATTGAAGTGTGGTCGGTACCGCAAGCCGGGAAATCTCCCGGCTTGCTAGTGGCCGCCCCTCGGCGTGCCGCGCGTCATAGACGCGCGGTCACGCGTCATCGGGAGCGTGCGCCCCCTGCACGCGTGTCCAGGGGCTCCCCGAGGGAGCCCTGGTGTCCCGCGATCGCGGGACAGCGGCAGGGGGTTCCGGGGGACCCGGCGGACCCGGCAGCGGTAGGGAGAGCGCCCCGATCGGAGGGCGCTCTTCCGCTGCTTCGGCGTGCGCCCGTCACACTCGGGCGCGCGCCAGGCTACTGCTGCGGCACAGAACGGGCAAATGCTCGAATAAACTGTGCCGCAGCAGTATGTCCCATCATGGACGTGCCCCCCATCATGGCCCTGCCCCCGCGCTCCCCTAGAGCTCCCCTACAGACCACCGATCGCGGCTTCTTCCATATGCCAATTTATTTTGTAAGCATTTCGTTTCTCTGCCTTTTGAGGTTCACTAACTTTCTAAATTTATTAATCATACTTCTGATGCTAGAATGTGTTGAGTCATTAAAATACATTTTCGTGACTTACTGAAGATATAGTCTGCCAATAAAGGGGTCTTGGCTTGGGTTATGTACTGGCACTACCATATGTTTACTCTTAAAAGTAGATACAATTCCACACTTATGTGTGTGGTTGTATATATGTTTTGTATATTGTTTTGGGTGCAGAATGAGTTAGAGGCATCACATGAAGCAGTATATTGTACATTCCTCCAGCAGTGCTGCAGTTTTCTCTGCTTTCACCCATGTATCACAGGAGGCCTGAACAGCCAGTGCATCAACACAATCATTTCTCTTAGGGATTGTTTCTGGACTAGAACCTTTTTTCAGTCTTTGATGTAATAATATAAGTCCATAGCATCCTGCCAGATAACAGCTCATGCTTGAACTGCAGCCAAACATTTAAATGTTATACATTTAATTTTATCCACAAATATATTATGGATGTAATGTTAACCACAAATATATTAAACTCTTAGGCAAAGAACATTGCCATATTCTTCCAACTGATATTGCTTTAGCAATTGCAATGTGCAACAAGCTTAAGATCTGTAAAGCAGAAGCAAACTACAAACGGGTTGCTTATAGAGTAATCCTTACTAAGCCATATGGTCCTAATGAATGCCATATGTTAGCAATAGACTAATATATCCTTGTTAGCAAACAACTATTAGGCACATTATTTATACAAACTGTCACCATTTTTGTGAAGTCATAAAAATGTAAGAAATGTAATCTAATCCCTAATATTTTACTATTTCCCTACTCTCATTCTTTACTCTGCCCATGCATGCCTTTTCTCTAGATTGCCTGCATGACTCTCATGTTAAGAGACAGAATGCTCTATTAAACAACCATACTCTTGGAAGTTTAATCCAATGGCAGATATTCACTCTCCCTAACTACAAACCTCAACTAAAACACACCACCTGAAGAAATGTATTGCACCAGTTTTAGTTCACCATCTTCTATGTTCCTCATACTGTATATCTGACAGATTCCTACACCATATAGTCTACTCTGCTGACATGCACATACACACACAGTACCATGTGTAACACAGTTTCCCCCCCCCCCAATCTCAGATAGAGTGCATGTGGGGAATCTATATGTATTACCAGGTGTAGTGCTTTACCTGTCAGGTTCACAGGAGGCCTAAACCTCTGCAAGTGAGAGCCTGGGGTGTATCCTCTGGAACGATCTTACATAAACAGCACCTCCACTTGTGTAGGATTCTAAGGGTAGAATGACCCCTGACACAGGACCCGCATATAGTAACCACATACACCGGAGTATATATAAACAGTTTACTATAGGGGCAGATAACACAATACAACATACGTAAACAATATGACAGTGTCCTTCTATGACACTAATAGGCACAACTACTCGTCGTCTCGCCGAGCCTTAAGCCCACACCTTATTCCCACCCAACACCGGGTACCCAGTGACCCAAGAGTCTCACAACTATAGGCGTGATCAATGCCTGTGTAAACCGGTATGGTGGTGCACTTGGTGACTCTACTGTACCTGCCGGATGTGTCCACACCCGAGCATGCAGATGCTTGACTTGGAATCCCTTGCTCCAAGAGATGATCCAAGATGCCTCCGCCTCAATGGTTGGTGGCTCCCGCATGGAGCGATCCACTTTAAAAATGTCTCTGCCTCTGTTACTGCAGAGGATGTTTCACCTTCACAACAATGGCCAGGATATTTAGGTTTCCTGGTTGGACCATCACTTGGCTAGGTTCTACAGGACCCTAGTCCCTATCCTAAGGGGAGTCCCTGCAGCAACCACAAGCTCAGGTGATTAGGAGCCTAACTGGGGCCTAAGGGGAATGTCTGGCCTTGTGTAAGAGCCACTTGCTCCCTACACATACCCACCCTCCCCTGGCTGTGTCCCAGCTCCAACTAACTCTTCCTGTCAATGTATCTTTCTCTTCAGGGGAAGCTGTAAGCTCTATTCGCTGCTGTTGCATCACATGTGCTCCAGTCCTTGGGGCTGCTGGGAGTTGTAGTTCCTGATGGGCCTCTTTGCATTGGGGACGCGTGCGTGATCTGCACTGCACATGCACAAACTTCTAATAGCTGCCGCTGCCTGCAACTGCACATGAATGACATTGGGAGTTCCCTGCACTACGGCGCTCCAGCCCAGCCATTCTGCAATCCCTGTAATGGCCACCGCATCGCTACTGCGACGCAACCGCCCCCGCAGCTTCCCGACATACAACGGGGGTCCCCGTTCTCCTACGCAGGTAAGGGGGGCCAGGGGGAAGCCTGCTACACATGTAATCATATTCTACCTGTTTGTCGCAGTTTACTGCTTACATGTTATGCTGTATAGCTCAGAAAGTCCAATAGCACCTTGTTTCCATTTATGCACAAAATTTTGCTTTTACCTTTATAATGGTTCTGCTTAAAACATTATGAATCCCATTTTGTGCAGACAGTGACTGTAAAAGAACAAAGGATAGTAGTGATGCAACAGTAAAAAGACAAATATACTGTAGCCTAATTAGATGACTGTCCATGATGTGTTTTTGGTATCATTCAGTTACTGCTGTGACTTTATGTGGTATTGGTAAGGAATCTCCACGTGAATCTTTACTGGGATCTAAAATTGGAATGACAGTGGTGGAGGTCACTAATCTACATACTTCCACAGTGCTAGTCTTCACTCATTCCTATTCCCATAAATGTCCATGTATTATTTGTCTTAACTCTGTGCCCAGGACATACTTGAAAACGAGAGGCAACTCAATGTATTACTTCCTGGTAAAATATTTTATAAATAAATAAATCTAAGACTATAGTACTGTATGTCTAGGATATTTAACCATAAGATAAGGCCCTGCTGATTTTTATATGGTA
Organism: Ascaphus truei; assembly: GCF_040206685.1. Lineage (NCBI taxonomy): Eukaryota > Metazoa > Chordata > Amphibia > Anura > Ascaphidae > Ascaphus > Ascaphus truei. The sequence goes on from NC_134485.1 coordinate 224,568,579, forward strand.
ACTGCAGTTAATAATAGCAATCTCATCATCAAATTGAGAAATAATATTATTAGGGTTTCAGTTAATACAAGGAGGATATTTATGTGAAATAAAATTCTGTACAAGGCCAGTTAGCATGCATGTTATCACCTATGGTGGGTTATTTATTTTTATTGTAATGGTGTTACCCTTAAAAACACCCTTATTCACCTGGACACAGATGACAAACTGATTCCACTTTAGTGTTATTATTATTAGCTTATATTTGTATGACACCAAAATGTTGTGCAGCGTAGTACAATGTTGGTGGGAGAAAAACAACATTGTATGACAGAAGAGTACTGTCATGGGAGACCAGAACTTTTAACACCTTTACCTTCCGGGATCAATTCACTAGGCAGGACACAGTAGTGGAATAAAATGGGGTTTATTCTGGTAAAGCCAGCAGGCATGTAATGGAACACAGAATACAGGAAATACACGCTTAACTGGGGCCTGGGGGCATCTCTAGCCTCACTAGGTGCAGGGCGCCTGCTTCAGGAAGACTTACCCAGTACACTCCACTTCCAGGAACACTATGGCACTATCAACCGGATAGATACCTGACTTACCCCGCTGACCGGGTCTGCGTTCGTATCAGACCTTGGCCACATCCCTAGCACTTGTCCTCAGCTTGGTTAGCCTTCTCCGGCACCGCAATGCCAAGTGCTTTGCTATTGCGAGCAAAGTACCTTTGAAAAGCCCGCCTCTGCTTCCCCGGACCAAGCCTAGGAATAATCAAGATGGTCTGGTTCTCTGATCGGGCAGTCCCCTTACATAGACCTCTGTGTCCTATGTCTAGCAGGAAAAGGGACAGCCGACCAACCAGCGCATGGATTGTAGTGCAACCACCACTCACAAGCGGCAGCTTGGCTGGTTGAACTCGTCAGTGGAGGGGGCGTACCGAGGGGCTCAGGTAGCTGGCAAGCATGACATTCAACTGGCTAATGGAAACCGTGCCTATGAGCAACGGCTGTCCCCTTGCCAGTCCCACACCTCCCGCTGGGTAGGCTCCACAGTGTCTCAGACAACAAAGTCTTCCCCAGCGGAGTCTCCCCCGCGGAGTCTCCCCCGCGGTGTCTCCCCTGCGGAGTGCCTTGTTTCTGGACCTGTTTCTCCGCTCTTCCCCGCTCAACCAAATGGCCGGACACCTCGCTACTCCCATCCTCCCCATTAATCCAACATCTCAATGCAGACAGCCTGGATACTCGAATTACAAGGGCTGCCTTCACAGAGATGAATACACAGTTTTAAACACATTTATTTCTCCAATTTGGGCTTGCGGTTTTTGATGATAAAACCTGGTTATTGGTCAACCAAGCTTTAAAACCACGTTTCAATAACTTCACTAGTAATATTACTAGGGGAACTTAATGGGTTACAATGCATATGCGTACCCGCAAACCAGGCGTGATTTGCGGTTAGAATTATGGGACCATCGGTCACTTTCTCCAAGAACATTTTATACAGATTTTAATCCTGTTTGCCCCCAATGCCAACTATTAAAATCCCACTCACGAAGGCCCAGTTTTGTACCTGTAGATATAGTAAAGTGGGTGCTTCAAAGTGTCCAGAATGTATACCATCCTTTATCAAAGGTATAAATACAGGCTCTGGAATAATGCTATATTAAGGAGTGGGGATAGGTTTATAGCAGGCCTGCACAACTCGTAAAGTGCGGAGGGCCGAACTGCTCCAAGGAAAAAAAAATTGGGCCGCACGGGTAAAATCATCATCATCATCATCATCGTCTCTCCTCCAGCACCTCATCATCATCCTGCACCTCCCATCACTCTCCCCCCCCTGCATCTCCCATCACTCTCCCCCCTGCACCTCCCATCACTCTCCCCCCCCTGCATCTCCCATCACTCTCCCCCCCTGCACCTCACATCACTCTCCCCCCCTGCACCTCCCACCACTCTCCCCCCCTGCACCTCCCATCACTCTCCCCCCCCTGCACCACCCATCACTCTCCCCCCTGCACATCCCATCACTCTCCCCCCTGCACCTCCCATCACTCTCCCCTCCTGCACGTCTCAACACTCTCCCCCCCCTGCACCTCACATCCCTCTCCCCCCTTGCACCTCACATCACTCTCCCCCCCCTGCACCTCACATTCCTCTCCCCCCTTGCACCTCACATCACTCTCCCCCCCTGCACCTCACATCACTCTCCCCCCCTGCATCTCCCATCTCACTCCCCCCCCTGCATCTCCCATCTCTCCCCCCCCCTGCATCTCCCAACACTCCCCCCCCTGCATCTCCCATCTCTCCCCCCCTGCATCTCACATCTCTCCCCCCCTGCATCTCCCATCTCTCCCCCCCTGCATCTCCCATCTCTCCCCATCTCTCCCCCCCTGCATCTCCCATCTCTCCCCCCCTGCATCTCCCATCTCTCCCCCCTGCATCTCCCATCTCACTCCCCCCCCCTGCATCTCCCATCTCCCCCCCCCCCTCTTCATCTCCCATCTCTCCCCCCCTGCATCTCCCATCTCTCCACCCCTGCATCTCCCATCTCTCCCTATCTCTCCCCATCTCTTCCACCGGCATCTCCCATCTCACTCCCCCCCCCCCTGCATCTCCCATCTCTCCCCCCCTCTTCATCTCCCATCTCTCCCCCCCCCCTGCATCTCCCATCTCCCCCCCCCTCTGAATCTCCCATCTCCCCCCCCTCTGCATCTCCCATCTCTCCCCCCCTGCATCTCCCATCTCACTCCCCCCCCTGCATCTCCCATCTCTCCCCCCCTCTGCATCTCCCATCTCTCCCCCCCCTGCATCTCCCATCTCACTCCCCCCCTGCATCTCCCATCTCTCCCCCCCTCTTCATCTCCCATCTCTCCCCCCCCTGCATCTCCCATCTCTCCCCCCCCTGCATCTCCCATCTCCCCCCCCTCTGAATCTCCCATCTCTCCCCCCCTGCATCTCCCATCTCACTCCCCCCCCTGCATCTCCCATCTCACTCCCCCCCCTGCATCTCCCATCTCTCCCCCCCCTCTGCATCTCCCATCTCTCCCCCCCCCTCTGAATCTCCCATCTCTCCCCCCCCTCTGCATCTCCCATCTCTCCCCCCCCTGCATCTCCCATCTCTCCCCCCCTGCATCTCCCATCTCCCCCCCCTCTGCATCTCCCATCTCCCCCCCTCTTCATCTCCCATCTCTCCCCCCCCTGCATCTCCCATCTCTCCCCCCCCTGCATCTCCCATCTCCCCCCCCTCTGAATCTCCCATCTCTCCCCCCCCCTGCATCTCCCATCTCACTCCCCCCCCTGCATCTCCCATCTCACTCCCCCCCCTGCATCTCCCATCTCTCCCCCCCCTCTGCATCTCCCATCTCTGCCCCCCCTCTGAATCTCCCATCTCTCCCCCCCCTCTGCATCTCCCATCTCTCCCCCCCCTGCATCTCCCATCTCTCCCCCCCTGCATCTCCCATCTCCCCCCCCCTCTGCATCTCCCATCTCCCCCCCCCTGCATCTCCCATCTCACTCCCCCCCCCCTGCATCTCCCATCTCACTCCCCCCCTGCATCTCCCATCTCACTCCCCCCCCTGCATCTCCCATCTCTCCCCCCCTCTGCATCTCCCATCTCTCTCCCCCCTCTGCATCTCCCATCTCTCCCCCCCCTGCATCTCCCATCTCACTCCCCCCTGCATCTCCCATCTCTCCCCCCCCCTCTGCATCTCCCATCTCTCCCCCCCTCTGCATCTCCCATCTCTCCCCCCCCTCTGAATCTCCCATCTCTCCCCCCCTCTGAATCTCCCATCTCTCCCCCCCCCTCTGAATCTCCCATCTCTCCCCCCCCTCTGCATCTCCCATCTCTCCCCCTCCTGCATCTCCCATCTCTCCCCCCCCTGCATCTCCCATCTCTCCCCCCCTGCATCTCCCATCTCTCCCCCCCTGCATCTCCCATCTCCCCCCCCTCTGCATCTCCCATCTCCCCCCCCCTGCATCTCCCATCTCACTCCCCCCCTGCATCTCCCATCTCACTCCCCCCCTGCATCTCCCATCTCTCCCCCCCTCTGCATCTCCCATCTCTCCCCCCCCTCTGCATCTCCCATCTCTCCCCCCCCTGCATCTCCCATCTCACTCCCCCCCTGCATCTCCCATCTCACTCCCCCCCTGCATCTCCCATCTCTCCCCCCCCCTCTGCATCTCCCATCTCTCCCCCCCTCTGCATCTCCCATCTCTCCCCCCCTCTGAATCTCCCATCTCTCCCCCCCCCTCTGAATCTCCCATCTCTCCCCCCCCCCTCTGAATCTCCCATCTCCCCCCCCTCTGCATCTCCCATCTCTCCCCCTCCTGCATCTCCCATCTCTCCCCCCCCCCTGCATCTCCCATCTCTCCCCCCCTGCATCTCCCATCTCTCCCCCCCCTGCATCTCCCATCTCTCCCCCCCTCTCCATCTCCCATCTCTCCCCCCCTGCATCTCCCATCTCTCCCCCCTCTGAATCTCCCATCTCTCCCCCCCTGCATCTCCCATCTCTCCCCCCTCTGAGTCTCCCATCTCTCCCCCCCCTCTGCATCTCCCATCTCTCCCCCCCCCCTGCATCTCCCATCTCTCAATCTCCCTCGCCCCCCCAAGCTTCTTTGCCCCCCCAATCTCCCTCTCTCCCCCGCATCTCCATCTCTCCCTGGTCCCACGGGTCCCACTCCCTGCCTATGCGACCACACTGCCGGGGTGCAGGAGGGAGGGCCAGAGGGAGAGTCTGGGTGCCGGATGGGGAGTTACAGCGGGAGGGCACATGGCGGCCCCCCCCCCCAATCTCCCTCGCCCCCCCCCCCCCAATCTCCCTCGCCCCCCCCCCCCAATCTCCCTCGCCCACCCCCCCCCCAATCTCCCTCGCCCCCCCCCCCAATCTCCCTCGCCCCCCCCCCCCAATCTCCCTTGCCCCCCCCCCAATCTCCCTCGCCCCCCCCCCCCAATCTCCCTCGCCCCCCCCCCAATCTCCCTCGCCCCCCCCAAGCTTCTTTGCCCCCTCTCTCCCCCGCATCTCCCTGGTCCCACGGGTCCCTACCTTATGCGGCCACGGGTGAGGTAATGAAACAGACAGAAGCTCCAGGTGCTGCGCTGGCTGGTGTGCAAAAGCGCGGGAGAGCGTGGCGGCAACCACCCCTGTGTGACTGCTGCTAGCCCCGCCTCCCATCCAATCCTGGGCCGCGGCTCAGCTGCCTCTGCATATTTCCAACGTGGGGCCATGCTTCCGCCCCACGTTGGGAGCAGGGAAGGGGGGGTGGGCTGGAGCGGGCCGCGCCGGGACCGCAGGGAATCGGCGCCATTTTTTTTTTCAAAGTTTTTTTTTTTTTTTCAAAGTTTTTTTTTCAAAAAAAAAAATTTTTTCAAAGTTTTTTTTTTTTTTTAAATTTCATTGAGGGCCACACAGAGAGGCCAGGCGGGCCGCGTGTTGTGCAGCCCTGGTTTATAGCATAAGTGAATCTCCAGTCAGTTGATAATAAAGTGTCTCCTGGAGTAAACCAGCAAGATAAAAAATCAATCCACTTGCAGTTAACTCATTGGAGTCAGACTAAATTAAAATTTGTATTGCACAAACTTTTTCAATAATCAAAAAATATAAAGCTGATTGCTTACCCACTCCTGAGCCTCCACGAGTCCCTGATGGCGTGTCCAGCTGCTGATTTGAAGATCCAACGTGGAAAAAAAGAGAACAGCAGTACACTGCCACTGAGCCAAGTGGTTAAAAATAAATGAATTTATTGATCAAATGAACATCACCGGTGATGTTCATTTGATCAATAAATTCATTTCTTTTTAACCACTTGGCTCCCTGGCAGTGTACTGCTTTTCTCTCTTTTTTCTCCAGTTTTGTACTTACAACACATACAGTAGAGGGTAAAAATACACACATAATCCCCATCTTATAGTGTTGATAAGCTGCCCAAAAACCACGGTTTTAAGTGTAGCTAGCCGGACGTCACCTTTACTATGAAGGCTGGCTACCGCCTCCGTCACAAGTACATACATGTTAAGAGAAGAATCAATAGGATTAGGGTTGTTGCTTTAAATTAATTTCAACAAAAACAATTAGTGGAATTTCTATAACAAATGTCAGAATTTTATGCCTGAATTAGCTAAGCATATTCAGAAAAATTGACTTTCTACAATATAAGCCTAATAATGAACTCTAATATTTTTTTCCACCTAAACAAAACCTTAGAAAAAGTCCACTATGATTTGGATGTTATACTGTATTACTCCTGTTACAAATCTAACTTACTGAAGCACAGATTTGAGCCGTCTAATATTTTCCAACATTGTTGTCATTGTATATGTTATCAGCAATCATGTTAGTGTCCTTGCTCTCTTCAGTTTTTATTTAAATCATGAAAACAATAAATATGAGGAATTAACTTCACAACCTTGAGAACAGATGTTCATAGATAGGCCTTTATTGTCTTAAAACACAGAGCAGACAGTACAAAATATTTATAGACACTATACAAAAAATGTTAGACAGTAAGAAAATGAAAACAATTATAAAATGCTGTTTGCAATATTCTTGAAATGACATTTGCTTAAAGTGTGACAATTCATTGTTTGAATAGATGGCTGCTATACTTTTTATTAACAAGCAAGTTCATACTGTACTTCAAAGATATACAGTAAGACATGTTTTATTTTGACATTTAGTGAGAAGAGATGGAATCCTAAATCTATGCAACAACTCTCCTTTTCGAGAGCTAGAAGAATAGGATGTTAAAGTGGATATCAGTAATTAATCTTACAGACTTATTTCATAGAACAACTACTTTCTGTGTGTGTGCGCCAACTGAAATGAACATCAAGTAGACATATGAAAAGCAAGTAGGGAGCGTCACGTTTTTCTTTAATCAAATACAAGACAAAAATTTCTTATTGCTGTATTTGTATCTTCTCCTGAAAGATTCCCAAGATGCAGTATTCTAAAAACATTACTCTCTTCTTCTTCTCTAGCACTCCTGTGACTTCTAAGGCTGTGCTTATAGTGCCGGCGCTGGCGACAGCAATGCGACGGCGACGGTGACGTCACACTGTGGTCGCTGGAAAAATCAAATTGACTTGACTTCCAGTGATCGCACCGCCATCGCGTCGCTTCTACTATAAGCGCACGTGACGGCGGCAATACATTTGTTTAGATGCAACATCGCGTCGCCGGCACTATAAGTGCAGCCTTATTAACCCATTTTAGTTTGGCAAAGGGCAAACCAGTTTCTTCTAATCAGTTACCTTGACTCATTTCTTTCTAGCAATAAATATAATAAGGGAAAATGGGAGGGTGAAATGGACTCTTGCAACAGTGACTGTAGAACTGGGTGCTAGGGCTAATGATAATTGTAGCAGCAATTGGGTATTAACCCGTTAATGACCGAGTCTACTAACCACCGTTTTGTTGGACCCGCAACCGTCCCATAAGTCTTGGAGCAGACACCAATATTTTCTTAGCAGTATAAAAGCTGTTAAAGCGAAAACAGTGAAAGCACAGATCCGTGGGCTGGTTAATCCGGTAGAAGTACAGCGGAGCCTCTCCAAAGAAGAAACCCCAAGGTAAGTCACAGTCCGGTGCCAATATGCCTCACCTCCGCCCGAATATTATAATAAATGAAGAGAGTAACTCATAGACTTTGTTTACTCACGAAACCCTTGCTGCGGTCCCGCTTAGAAAGCTCCGGTCGCCATCACTGCTGCTCGTGGTGTCGGCGTGCTCCTTCCGGATATGACGTAGAGTAAAGAGGAAATGGTAACCGTGGTCACAGCACTCCACACAACCAACGCATTGGAAAAAAGTAAAAAACTTTATTAAACTAAACTGTGAGCATCAGTATAACCACTCTGACGCGTTTCGTCTATAGATAGTTTAGTTTAATAAAGTTTTTTTACTTTTTTCCAATGCGTTGGTTGTGTGGAGTGCTGTGACCACGGTTACCATTTCCTCTTTACTAATGATAATTGTAGTCTAAAAGTTAATTAGTCTAATAGTTCAAGTGTGCATCGGCACTCTCCAAAGGAGTATCATGTATGTGTCTTTGTGTTATTGTTAGTTTGTCCAACTATATTTTAAATGTATTGATACTATTAAAGTTTACATTTTAATTAACACATTGTTACATTTGAACTTGGGGTACTAAATAGGGGCCCCCTTTTTCCTTATTTCTTATAAGGCTTTGGCAACGATTTCTAGCAATAAACACACAATAATTTCATTGTTTGAGCCAGCCAAACCAGTATTACAGGTGAGAATGTCTGGAGATGTGGAGCCCAGAATCTGAGGAGGAGGAAACACCTATTTACTGTATGAACCCTGACCTTCACTTACAGGACAGAGAAACAATTCACTGTGAACATGGATTAATTGTGGCTATAATAACCAGGCATAACTGGCAAAGAGGAAGTAAAAGAGAACAAAGGACAATCTGAACATTAGAAATAATTGTAATCTGGATGTTGCACATGCTATATTCACCTATTCTCCGCTGAATTATATTAACACATGAAGAGATGGCTTGCATCAATTGTGCAGCAGTTTGGCTGCAAATGTTGCGATTTTATAGGCCAGATGAGACAATATTTTTTATTTCTCGCAGTATACGTACGTGTACGTCAGTTTAGCTATCCTACCACCTATTGAAAAGAGTGTCCTTTGCTACAAGGTGGGAAACTGTCATTAAGCCTACCTAAACTTTTGTTATTTTTATTTGATGCTGTACCAAATCACTCCGATTAGTTATTTGTCAGTCGTACATTCAAAAGCTAATGGGAATAGAAACATCTTTGTTGATGACCAGATAAGAATCACTTGGCCCACCTAGTCTGTTCACATTCCTATCTATTGTAATGATAAAGATTGTTTATGAGCACGTTCACATTTCTCACTAAGGTCTCCTAACCTGTTCTACTCTGCTAATTAGTAAGCAACCAAACCCAAAACAATCACATGTTAGTAAAATATTTATTGAAGCTTATTGGATAGGCCAACGGTTTGGTACTCAATTGGTAAGGAGGTAATAGATAAATACCCTAACAAGTGAGCATGCTAAAAAGTTTGCGCTCCAGTCGAGCCACCGTATCATGGTTTCTGGTACTTGACATCACGTATCATGGACATCCCAATGCACGACAGTGACCCCATCACTGTAGTAACCAGAAAGCTTAAGGACATTTAAAGATGGCAGCAAGGTGACAGGTGGCAAGATGAGCTGTGGTAAGTCATCCTAGCGATGGAGCACCAGTGGCGATTTGGTCGCGGCCAAACTCCCATTCTGACATAGGAAGGCCCCAATGGATTTTATTGATGGTCTTCTTAAATGGAGATGGATTAATCCCATAGTTTTTAGTTCTTTTTATACTGACTCAAAAGAGCCTATTGGTTTAAAAAAAATGTAAACTTTAATAAATAAATATTTAAAATTGATAGAGCTAAGGGGAGAGGAACAATAGTATTATCTATATATATATTGCAAATAGACCCCATAAAAATATGCAAAATATATGAAAAATATATATAAATGATATAAAATTCCTTCTATTAAAAATAAAGAATAATTGTATTGGAAACTCACGATCCATCTAACATATAAATACATATAAATCGATCATTTGACAATCAAAATGGCACATGAACACAATTACATATGTTAAGCTTAAAAATATTAAAAGAGAAAAGAAAAAGTGGATTTTTTTTCATTTGAAGACCTTCCTATTGTTAGAAAAATAACTATTAGACCAAACAAAAAGAAATGAGAAAAGGGATTTGCCCAGAATAGAGGACAATCCCCCAAAAAACAATAATTGGCTAGAAAGCCTTTAGTTAAGAATATTAATAAAAAATGTTTGTATGTATGTATGTATATATATATAAATATATATATACCATATCACATTTTAAGTTATGGTGGGTGAAAAAGGCAACAAAAAACCTCCACCGTTAGCATATAGCCAATAAAGAATATCACTTGTGAGTACATTCACATGTCTTAGACAGGCATGCACCCCTGCCTTTCACCATTATCACCCAGCATACAGTGCTCCCACTGCAGCAAGGGATTCAGGGGATCCCCACTATAACTAGTGAGGAAAGCAAAGTCAAATTGATTATTTCTAGTGGGATTCTTTATTTTAGGTTTCAAAAGGTCATCTCTATTTAGCCCATCCACCTTCAACAGTGCCTCATCTATCTTCTCCTCTTATATTTCTTCTCCACAAATCTATTCTTCAACCTTTTTGCCTGAGATATAAATGTCTCTCTGTCACTACAGTTTCTTTTGATCCTCGTGAACTGCCCAAGTGGAACATTATCCATCCACCTGGGCAGGTGACAGCTAATCCTCAAAATATAGTTTGAGCAGGGAGTTACAACCTTTACTTACTTATCACGCTGTTTGCACATTAATTGTTCACTGTCAACAATTTTTTGTTGGTTTAATTAATAGTCACTTTATCGTTGGTGATCACTTTTAGTGTCTAGCGCCTGTTTGTCACTATCACTATATCATATGGTAAACCTACCCAGCCTAGAAATATTTCAAAGCAAGTATAAACCAACCTCACACTGATGTTACCCATCAAGGTTGAAACATGTCTGTGAGTGGTCTGTACTTGCTTTGCTAGTCCCATGCTGTGCTTAAAAGCTATGTGAATGGATATTCCAGGCAAAATGTGACACATTGGGTGCTCATTTATATATATATATATATACCTGTGTATATATATATATATATATATATATATACCTGTGTGTATATATATATATATATATATATATATATATAAAGTGTTCGACAAATCACCCAAAAATCTACTCGCCCAACCAAAAAATCTACTCGCCACCTAGTTCCGCCCCCAACCCCGCCCTAGTCTCACCCCCAACCCCGCTTTAAAATATATATATATATATATATATATATATATATATATATGTAGCGGACATGTAAAATGGCTACAGTCATCTCTCCTGCTGACAGTAAGGCCTGGTAAGTTGTGGGCAAGCCAGCAGTAATTATGGAGGTTTGCCCTCACACCCTGGTGGAGTGCCCTGTGTATGGATGGGAGTAGTCACATGCTCTGACTCCATGGTTAGTGATGTCAGAGGTGTGTCAGCTTCCAGAGTATACATAAGGCACAGCACTGAGCCTAAAGTTAGTTTTGCAGGAGTTCTGCAGGAGTTCTGTCAGAGATCTGCATCCAAGTTCAAGTACTAGCCTAAGAGACTGAAAGTTATGTTATAGTAACCATAGAGGAGACTGTGTCCAGGGACCTGGCACAGGGCAGTGATCCCTGCGGGGATAGGGAATCCCTATCTAAGGAGAGATACACCTTTTAAAGGGAGGCACTGACTACAGAATGAGTGGCTAAGACTATACTGCGAGGGGCAGCTAGCCCACATCACCAATAAAGATGTTCTCATTCACAAACCCTCTCGTGTACATGTGTGGAGTGAATGTACAGAGAGGAGCACCACAGAGGAGTTCCTCAACAGGATCATCTTCTTGCGGACGCAGGGACCCTGATGAGGTGGAGGCGCTGCACTGGAACTAGGTGAGACTCAGCACACTACCTCAGCTGCCTGTCTGGACGGGTCCTCCCCATACACCATCATGCGGGAGACTCAGGAGTCCTGTTGCCAACAGGTGCACCACCAGACACTACCACACTGTAATGGGGGCCGGTTAGACCACAGGGGCCAATGTGAGATTGGGTGGGTCAGGCCGGTTCACAAAAACCGTTATATTTGGAGGCGCTGCTGAGATCAGATCTGTCATCAGGACAGGCTCTAGCTAGGCACACTGGGAAACAGGGATAGAGTCTGCTGCCACTCTGTGCTGCGTAGGGATGGACCTAGGGGTGGTCAGGGGCTGACGGGATATTGTCAGTTCGCAGGGACAACCTAGGGGCCTGAAAGGAGTGAGGGGTTTGGAGCCGGGCTATAGCTGACCGAGTCACCTTGAGGCAGTGCTAGTTGGTAGGATGCCAGAAGGGATAGCCTGTTAACTTGGTCAGGAATCCTGGAGAGGGTCTGCGCTAGGCTGACCAAGAGAGGTAGACGCCCCAAGTACTGCATGGCAGAGCCAGAGTACCTAGCCCATTCCAGACACTCACCGTAGGGAGCACAGACTTGGAGGAAGGAGTCACAGCAGACACTGAGAGAGTGAGCCTAGCCTGAGGTAGTGCAACACTGGGTCACACCTAGATAAGGTACACATGTGGTGGTGCATCTGAAGCTAATCTTTATTGTGCCGGTGTGGTGGCTGCCCCGCAGAGTGGAGCACCATGTACGATAATTGGTACGAGAGTGAGACAACCCAAAGAATGGAGGATCCGCGTGGTGCGGAGAACACAAAATGGCGACCAGAGGCTGATGGGGAGGGCACCCGTGGCGTGCACCCCACTGAAGAGCAAACAGTCGCCGAGTTATCGTTAACCAGTCTGCTCTGGAGCGGAGCGAAGGCTGTGGCTGCCTCGTTTTTATCCTGTCTGGGACAGCGAGGGGCCACCCTTGAAGAGTGTGAGGAAATTGTAATAATTGGGGGAGAACTCCGCGAGGAGAGCAAACAAACGGACTTTTTGGGCTTAAAAGTCAACCAAAATGGCGGTTCCCGCTTGCTAGGGACACCGCATGGGACAGTCACAGAAAATGTGGCTGGTGCAGGACTTGCAAAAAGCTGGCCGGGAATGGCGCGAACAGCAGAGCCCCGCCCTGATGGGGGGCATGGCGCGAAAGCTATGGCTGCGCCTTCATGGACAGTGACTCACTCGGCCCCTGTGCTGAGTCAACCGCTTAGTCTATGGGACCCTCCCCTGATTTCCACCAGGGGGAGTGGCTTTCAACTATGGCCTGTGGAAATGCACCCACTGGGCCCAGGGACTGATATCCAGACGGCGCCACTACAAAAAGTAGTTCCGGCCGCGGAAATGATTTGCAAGAAAGAGGGATATTTTGCACGCAAAGCTGCTGCAAGGAAAAGGCGAGAACTGGCCGCGGGAAAAGATCCCCACCCTTGTGGGGAAATTGGCGCGAAAACGCTAACCGCGCCCACCAGGACTGAGAAGGGTGCGGCCTTAATTAAGGGGCATGATATTCTCCTGTGGGACCCGCCCATAATTGCAACCCCTGGGGGCGGGTTCCAGCTCTGTCAGAAAAGGGAGGAGCCGAAACAGGGAGTGGCGGATCCAGCAACTTCCACCAGTCAGTTGCGAGGAACCACTGAGAAGAAGAGACCTGTACAGGAAGTGGCTCCTGTGCAAAGAATGGCCTCTCCTCCACTGTGGGCACGATGGTCTCCACCCAGCCCTACTCAGTACCCGGCGGGTTGCTAGTAGTAAGGGTGGCTAACACCGAGACGGTGGTCGGGCTCTGCCTACAATGCGGGCTGCCCGGAGGCACGGTCAACACGGCGGCATGTTGCCCACATTGCGGGACACTGTACTTATGGCCTATGCCGACATTTATACCGATACAATCGGCTGACCCCCCGGGGGATCAGGCTAAGCGAACCGCCGAGTCCCCTGGCGCACTGTGGATAGGACGTGCGAGTCCCGGAGAAAGGGGACTGGAGCCGGTCAAGTCGGCTGGGTCGGCCGCAAACCGAGACAGTCGGGTCACCTCCTGACCGCACCGAGAAGGGAGAATACTCGGACAAGGATCTCCGTGAATTAGCGGAGGTGACATCGAGGCCCAGGATAGAACCGGGGAGGACGACAACCCGTGGTACCAGCAGCTGTCAGAAAGACAGGACGTCCCCCGCAGATCGGCGAGCCGAGAGACGGAGTCCCTCCGCCTCAGAGCGTGGCGGCGACGGACGAGAGACGCCGACACCCCTGCGGACGGGTAAGAGGAGTCCCTTCACTTACCTTGCCCCAGCAGACGGTGTAGGAGCGGAGAGGCCATGCCAGGCCGCAGGCGCACGTGGAGAGACGGCATCACTTCCGGTGAGGACGACGGCGGAGCTTCCGGATGTCGTCATTGAGGAAGAGATCCCGAATGGGGGTCCAACCCGTGATGACGGTGTTTCCGGTTCCGGGGAGGACATCACTTCCGGTGGCGACAGCGGAACCCCGAGGAAGAATGCAGCGACGCTTCGGCGATCGGGGGAAGGTCCCCGATCACCTACAAGGCCCAGGAGTTGGATGGGCGATCCAAGGACTGAGGAGGGTGAGATATCCTCATTGGACCAGTCTACGGACAGCCAGGAACGGGTCGTAACCCCGTGGGGTCCAATCCCTTGCCCATCCGCCCAATCCCCCGCCCTAGCTAAAACCCCTGCCCCAATCACACGGTCCCCGGGTTCCCCGCCTAGTCTGGAGTCCGTGGACATATCATCAGGGGGGGAAGGGAGACGGACTGGGGAAAGACAGCGCAGTGGCGCTACGGAGGGTGATTCTCGGGGAGGGGGAGAATTGAGAGTGGTCGCGACAGCACCCGAGCCAGTGATAAGGGCCCCGGGGTCTTCCAGGTGGTTCCTACCGCGATCGGCACGGTCATCGGGGATATTTTCTATAGATGATGATAGGGAGTCAGGGAGGTCAGATAGATTCAAAGAGAATCATTGGTGGGCCCCATTATTTGAAGGGTACTCCGCCTGTATGGACCGCACTCGGTTCCTCATCCGGCGAGAGGATGTAGTGGACTACTGGTGGGCTGTGGGAGAGTTTACCCCAGAATAGAGGGACAGAGAGCTGCAGGAGCGGTGGCTGCAGATTGAGAATAGGGAAATAGAGCCCATGGGTCCTAGCATCCTATCAGACCCCGTGGACCCTGATGAGCCCCTATCATGGGTGTTGCCTGGAAGGGCAGGTAAGGCTGACCTGACTAGGATAAGTAGGGCCGAGAGAACCATAATGGCTCGGTATAAATCTTCCCACGGGTTGGAGTACCCATATGTCCCTGAGCCTCTCATGGATGAGATAGAGGACAACCAGGATAGGTGGTTTAGGGAGGCCATAGAAATGCACCTAGTGGGAAGAGGGAGTTCCGTGATAGGGAAGAAGGCCGAGGAGCGCATAGAGCACTTAGTGCGGGTATGGGGCATTGGCCGAAACATCTATAAGCACCGGGTGACATATAGGCCTGAGAGGGGACTGCCTAGGCACTATCACGTCACGGTCATAGATATGGGCGGAAGAGAGGTCAAGAAGCCTGACCCGAATCACTATTTTTAGGAGGTACTGATACATTACGCGGGTTCGTGGCTGCTGGTCGGGGCAGGCTTGGCGGAATGTACTGTAGTCATTTTTGTTTTACACCATGAAGATTTGTATGAAAAGTTAACCAATTATGTGTTGTATTTCAGTGCTTCCTGGAAAAGGGGTATACAAATTTAGGTCCCAGCGAGGACGATGGGATTCACCAGGGGGAGAATGTAGCGGACATGTAAAATGGCTACAGTCATCTCTCCTGCTGACAGTAAGGCCTGGTAAGTTGTGGGCATGCCAGCAGTAATTATGGAGGTTTGCCCTCACACCCTGGTGGAGTGCCCTGTGTATGGATGGGAGTAGTCACATGCTCTGACTCCATGGTTAGTGATGTCAGAGGTGTGTCAGCTTCCAGAGTATACATAAGGCACAGCACTTAAGCACAGGAGTTCTGCAGGAGTTCTGTCAGAGATCTGCATCCAAGTTCAAGTACTAGCCTAAGAGACTGAAAGTTATGTTATAGTAACCATAGAGGAGACTGTGTCCAGGGACCTGGCACAGGGCAGTGATCCCTGCGGGGATAGGGAATCCCTATCTAAGGAGAGATACACCTTTTAAAGGGAGGCACTGACTACAGAATGAGTGGCTAAGACTATACTGCGAGGGGCAGCTAGCCCACATCACCAATAAAGATGTTCTCATTCACAAACCCTCTCGTGTACATGTGTGGAGTGAATGTACAGAGAGGAGCACCACGGAGGAGTTCCTCAACAGGATCATCCCCTTGCGGACGCAGGGACCCTGATGAGGTGGAGGCGCTGCACTGGAACTAGGTGAGACTCAGCACACTACCTCAGCTGCCTGTCTGGACGGGTCCTCCCCATACACCATCATGCGGGAGACTCAGGAGTCCTGTTGCCAACAGGTGCACCACCAGACACTACCACACTGTAATGGGGGCCGGTTAGACCACAGGGGCCAATGTGAGATTGGGTGGGTCAGGCCGGTTCACAAAAACCGTTATATTTGGAGGCGCTGCTGAGATCAGATCTGTCATCAGGACAGGCTCTAGCTAGGCACACTGGGAAACAGGGATAGAGTCTGCTGCCACTCTGTGCTGCGTAGGGATGGACCTAGGGGTGGTCAGGGGCTGACGGGATATTGTCAGTTCGCAGGGACAACCTAGGGGCCTGAAAGGAGTGAGGGGTTTGGAGCCGGGCTATAGCTGACCGAGTCACCTTGAGGCAGTGCTAGTTGGTAGGATGCCAGAAGGGATAGCCTGTTAACTTGGTCAGGAATCCTGGAGAGGGTCTGCGCTAGGCTGACCAAGAGAGGTAGACGCCCCAAGTACTGCATGGCAGAGCCAGAGTACCTAGCCCATTCCAGACACTCACCGTAGGGAGCACAGACTTGGAGGAAGGAGTCACAGCAGACACTGAGAGAGTGAGCCTAGCCTGAGGTAGTGCAACACTGGGTCACACCTAGATAAGGTACACATGTGGTGGTGCATCTGAAGCTAATCTTTATTGTGCCGGTGTGGTGGCTGCCCCGCAGAGTGGAGCACCATGTACGATAATTGGTACGAGAGTGAGACAACCCAAAGAATGGAGGATCCGCGTGGTGCGGAGAACACAAAATGGCGACCAGAGGCTGATGGGGAGGGCACCCGTGGCGTGCACCCCACTGAAGAGCAAACAGTCGCCGAGTTATCGTTAACCAGTCTGCTCTGGAGCGGAGCGAAGGCTGTGGCTGCCTCGTTTTTATCCTGTCTGGGACAGCGAGGGGCCACCCTTGAAGAGTGTGAGGAAATTGTAATAATTGGGGGAGAACTCCGCGAGGAGAGCAAACAAACGGACTTTTTGGGCTTAAAAGTCAACCAAAATGGCGGTTCCCGCTTGCTAGGGACACCGCATGGGACAGTCACAGAAAATGTGGCTGGTGCAGGACTTGCAAAAAGCTGGCCGGGAATGGCGCGAACAGCAGAGCCCCGCCCTGATGGGGGGCATGGCGCGAAAGCTATGGCTGCGCCTTCATGGACAGTGACTCACTCGGCCCCTGTGCTGAGTCAACCGCTTAGTCTATGGGACCCTCCCCTGATTTCCACCAGGGGGAGTGGCTTTCAACTATGGCCTGTGGAAATGCACCCACTGGGCCCAGGGACTGATATCCAGACGGCGCCACTACAAAAAGTAGTTCCGGCCGCGGAAATGATTTGCAAGAAAGAGGGATATTTTGCACGCAAAGCTGCTGCAAGGAAAAGGCGAGAACTGGCCGCGGGAAAAGATCCCCACCCTTGAGGGGAAATTGGCGCGAAAACGCTAACCGCGCCCACCAGGACTGAGAAGGGTGCGGCCTTAATTAAGGGGCATGATATTCTCCTGTGGGACCCGCCCATAATTGCAACCCCTGGGGGCGGGTTCCAGCTCTGTCAGAAAAGGGAGGAGCCGAAACAGGGAGTGGCGGATCCAGCAACTTCCACCAGTCAGTTGCGAGGAACCACTGAGAAGAAGAGACCTGTACAGGAAGTGGCTCCTGTGCAAAGAATGGCCTCTCCTCCACTGTGGGCACGATGGTCTCCACCCAGCCCTACTCAGTACCCGGCGGGTTGCTAGTAGTAAGGGTGGCTAACACCGAGACGGTGGTCGGGCTCTGCCTACAATGCGGGCTGCCCGGAGGCACGGTCAACACGGCGGCATGTTGCCCACATTGCGGGACACTGTACTTATGGCCTATGCCGACATTTATACCGATACAATCGGCTGACCCCCCGGGGGATCAGGCTAAGCGAACCGCCGAGTCCCCTGGCGCACTGTGGATAGGACGTGCGAGTCCCGGAGAAAGGGGACTGGAGCCGGTCAAGTCGGCTGGGTCGGCCGCAAACCGAGACAGTCGGGTCACCTCCTGACCGCACCGAGAAGGGAGAATACTCGGACAAGGATCTCCGTGAATTAGCGGAGGTGACATCGAGGCCCAGGATAGAACCGGGGAGGACGACAACCCGTGGTACCAGCAGCTGTCAGAAAGACAGGACGTCCCCCGCAGATCGGCGAGCCGAGAGACGGAGTCCCTCCGCCTCAGAGCGTGGCGGCGACGGACGAGAGACGCCGACACCCCTGCGGACGGGTAAGAGGAGTCCCTTCACTTACCTTGCCCCAGCAGACGGTGTAGGAGCGGAGAGGCCATGCCAGGCCGCAGGCGCACGTGGAGAGACGGCATCACTTCCGGTGAGGACGACGGCGGAGCTTCCGGATGTCGTCATTGAGGAAGAGATCCCGAATGGGGGTCCAACCCGTGATGACGGTGTTTCCGGTTCCGGGGAGGACATCACTTCCGGTGGCGACAGCGGAACCCCGAGGAAGAATGCAGCGACGCTTCGGCGATCGGGGGAAGGTCCCCGATCACCTACAAGGCCCAGGAGTTGGATGGGCGATCCAAGGACTGAGGAGGGTGAGATATCCTCATTGGACCAGTCTACGGACAGCCAGGAACGGGTCGTAACCCCGTGGGGTCCAATCCCTTGCCCATCCGCCCAATCCCCCGCCCTAGCTAAAACCCCTGCCCCAATCACACGGTCCCCGGGTTCCCCGCCTAGTCTGGAGTCCGTGGACATATCATCAGGGGGGGAAGGGAGACGGACTGGGGAAAGACAGCACAGTGGCGCTACGGAGGGTGATTCTCGGGGAGGGGGAGAATTGAGAGTGGTCGCGACAGCACCCGAGCCAGTGATAAGGGCCCCGGGGTCTTCCAGGTGGTTCCTACCGCGATCGGCACGGTCATCGGGGATATTTTCTATAGATGATGATAGGGAGTCAGGGAGGTCAGATAGATTCAAAGAGAATCATTGGTGGGCCCCATTATTTGAAGGGTACTCCGCCTGTATGGACCGCACTCGGTTCCTCATCCGGCGAGAGGATGTAGTGGACTACTGGTGGGCTGTGGGAGAGTTTACCCCAGAATAGAGGGACAGAGAGCTGCAGGAGCGGTGGCTGCAGATTGAGAATAGGGAAATAGAGCCCATGGGTCCTAGCATCCTATCAGACCCCGTGGACCCTGATGAGCCCCTATCATGGGTGTTGCCTGGAAGGGCAGGTAAGGCTGACCTGACTAGGATAAGTAGGGCCGAGAGAACCATAATGGCTCGGTATAAATCTTCCCACGGGTTGGAGTACCCATATGTCCCTGAGCCTCTCATGGATGAGATAGAGGACAACCAGGATAGGTGGTTTAGGGAGGCCATAGAAATGCACCTAGTGGGAAGAGGGAGTTCCGTGATAGGGAAGAAGGCCGAGGAGCGCATAGAGCACTTAGTGCGGGTATGGGGCATTGGCCGAAACATCTATAAGCACCGGGTGACATATAGGCCTGAGAGGGGACTGCCTAGGCACTATCACGTCACGGTCATAGATATGGGCGGAAGAGAGGTCAAGAAGCCTGACCCGAATCACTATTTTTAGGAGGTACTGATACATTACGCGGGTTCGTGGCTGCTGGTCGGGGCAGGCTTGGCGGAATGTACTGTAGTCATTTTTGTTTTACACCATGAAGATTTGTATGAAAAGTTAACCAATTATGTGTTGTATTTCAGTGCTTCCTGGAAAAGGGGTATACAAATTTAGGTCCCAGCGAGGACGATGGGATTCACCAGGGGGAGAATGTAGCGGACATGTAAAATGGCTACAGTCATCTCTCCTGCTGACAGTAAGGCCTGGTAAGTTGTGGGCATGCCAGCAGTAATTATGGAGGTTTGCCCTCACACCCTGGTGGAGTGCCCTGTGTATGGATGGGAGTAGTCACATGCTCTGACTCCATGGTTAGTGATGTCAGAGGTGTGTCAGCTTCCAGAGTATACATAAGGCACAGCACTTAAGCACAGGAGTTCTGCAGGAGTTCTGTCAGAGATCTGCATCCAAGTTCAAGTACTAGCCTAAGAGACTGAAAGTTATGTTATAGTAACCATAGAGGAGACTGTGTCCAGGGACCTGGCACAGGGCAGTGATCCCTGCGGGGATAGGGAATCCCTATCTAAGGAGAGATACACCTTTTAAAGGGAGGCACTGACTACAGAATGAGTGGCTAAGACTATACTGCGAGGGGCAGCTAGCCCACATCACCAATAAAGATGTTCTCATTCACAAACCCTCTCGTGTACATGTGTGGAGTGAATGTACAGAGAGGAGCACCACGGAGGAGTTCCTCAACAGGATCATCCCCTTGCGGACGCAGGGACCCTGATGAGGTGGAGGCGCTGCACTGGAACTAGGTGAGACTCAGCACACTACCTCAGCTGCCTGTCTGGACGGGTCCTCCCCATACACCATCATGCGGGAGACTCAGGAGTCCTGTTGCCAACAGGTGCACCACCAGACACTACCACACTGTAATGGGGGCCGGTTAGACCACAGGGGCCAATGTGAGATTGGGTGGGTCAGGCCCGTTCACAAAAACCGTTATATTTGGAGGCGCTGCTGAGATCAGATCTGTCATCAGGACAGGCTCTAGCTAGGCACACTGGGAAACAGGGATAGAGTCTGCTGCCACTCTGTGCTGCGTAGGGACGGACCTAGGGGTGGTCAGGGGCTGACGGGATATTGTCAGTTCGCAGGGACAACCTAGGGCCAATGTGAGATTGGGTGGGTCAGGCCGGTTCACAAAAACCGTTACATATATAAAATACATTTAATAAATTCCTAGTCAGAACATTCGTTTTTGACATAAATGTATTTATTGTATTACATTATACTACAATTAGTCCTTGTTACGGGTGTGTGTGTGTAAATGTCGGATCTAGAAATAAAAGCCAGGTGTGAATGACTAGTTTCCTGAACCCCTTAACCAGTGTCTGGACGTCCCCGCTTCACAATATCTAAAGCAGCAATCCCACCTGGGATCTTACCTGATCCGCAGCCCCTCAATGTCCAGGTAGCCTCATTCCCGCAATGTTATACATTGGATGGGATGTGTTCCTTACCTATCTTCTGGGTTAGGGGGGGTTCCGATGTCTTCCGTGGGATGCTTGAGTCAGATGTGGAAGAAAGCAGTATAGGTTATTTCGGTGTAGTATAGGGCAGTTAAGATATATAGGGTAAATAAGAGATCCAGATCCAGAGTGTGTAAGAGTGTGTAAGAGTGTGAGAGAGAGAGAGAGAGAGAGAGAGAGAGAGAGAGAGAGAGAGAGAGAGAGAGAGAGAGAGAGAGAGAGAGAAAGAAAGAAAGAGGGGGAGTGGGGGGGAGAGAGAGAGTGGGGAGAGAGAGAGAGTGTGGGGGAGAGAGAGTGTGGGGGAGAGAGAGAGAGATAGAGAGTGGGGGAGAGAGAGAGAGTGTGGGAGAGAGAGAGAGTGTGGGGGAGAGAGAGAGTGTGGGGGAGAGAGAGAGAGTGTGAGAGAGAGAGAGTGGGGGAGAGAGAGAGAAAGTGTGGGGGGGAGAGAGAGAGAGAGAGAGAGAGTGTGGGGAGAGAGAGTGTGGGGAGAGAGAGTGTGGGGAGAGAGAGAGGGGGGAGAGGGAGAGGGGGGAGACAGAGAAGGGGGAGACACAGAGGGGGGAGACACACAGGGGGGAGACACAGAGGGGAGAAACGGTGGTGACACACACACACACACAGAGGGTGGGTGATTCACAGAGAGAGGGTGGGTGACTGGCTGGGTGGGTGACTGACTGGCTGGCTGGGTGACTGACTGGCTGGCTGGGTGGGTGACTGACTGGCTAGGTGGGTGGGTGACTGACTGGCTAGGTGGGTGGGTGACTGGCTGGGTGACTGACTGGCTGGTTGACTGACTGGCTGGGTGACTGACTGGCTGGGTGGGTGACTGGCTGGCTGGGTGGGTGACTGACTGACTGGCTGGGTGGGTGGGTGACTGACTGACTGACTGGCTGGGTGGGTGACTGACTGACTGGCTGGGTGGCTGACTGACTGGCTGGGTGACTGGCTGGGTGACTGACTGGCTGGGTGACTGACTGGCTGGCTGGGTGACTGACCGACTGACTGGGGCAGGGGTGACTGACCGACTGACTGGGGCAGGGGTGACTGACCGACTGACTGGGGTAGGGTTGACTGACCGACTGACTGGGGCAGGGGTGACTGACTGAATGGGGCAGGGGTGACTGACCGACTGACTGGGGCAGGGGTGACTGACCGACTGACTGGGGCAGAGGTGACTGACCGACTGACTGGGGCAGGGGTGACTGACCAACTGACTGGGACAGGCGTGACTGACCGACTGACTGGGGCAGGGGTGACTGACCGACTGACTGGGGCCGGGGTGACCGACTGACTGGGGCAGGGGTGACTGACCAACTGGGGCAGGGGTGATTGACCGACTGGGGCAGGGGTGACTGACCGACTGGGGCAGGGTGACTGACCGACTGGGGCAGGGGTGACTGACTGACTGGTGCAGGGGTGACTGACCGACTGGGGCAGGGGGGGGTGACTGATTGGGGGGGTACCTTTGGTGTCACACACACACACACACACACACACACACACACACACACACACACACGCACACACGCACACACGCACACACGGACACACGCACACACGCACACGCGCACACACACACACGCGCACACACACTCCCATATATACACGCGCAGACACATTCTCCCATATATACACACACACATTCTCCCATATATACACACACACACAAACACACACACACACACACACACAAATTCTCCCATATACACACGCACACACACAAACACGCAAACACACACACACATACACACACTCTCTCTCCCTACACACACACACAGGGGGAGGGAGTTAAGGCCGCGACCAGCACCACCACCACGCTCCCCACTCAACTACCCCCCCCGCCCCCCCAACTCCCGCTCGCGGGATCGGGGGGAAGCGGAGACCTGAGAGACATCCCCACTCCCATCTCCTGCCCGTGGCCTGACACGTGGTGACAGGGGGAAGCGGAGAACTGAGGGATATCCCCGCTCCCATCTCCTGCCCCGCGGGCTGTCACGCGGTGACATGGGGAAGCGGGGCCTGAGAGACATCCCCGCTCCCATCTCCTGCCTCGCGGGCTGTCACGCGGTGACAGGGGGAAGCAGAGACCTGAGGGACATCCCCGCTCCCATCTCCTGCCCCGCGAGCTGTCACGCGGTGACAGGGGGAAGCGGAGACCTGAGGGACATCCCCGCTCCCATCTCCTGCCCCGTGGGCTGTCACGCGGTGACAGGGGGAAGCGGAGACCTGAGGGACATCCCCGCTCCCATCTCCTGCCCCGCGGGCTGTCTCGTGGTGACAGGGGGAAGCGGAGACCTGAGAGACATCCCCGCTCCCATCTCCTGCCCCGCGGGCTGTCACGCGGTGACAGAGGGAAGAAGAGACCTGAGGGACATCCCCGCTCCCATCTCCTGCCCCGCGGGCTGTCACGGGGGGAGTGCCGGGGACAGGAGAAAACCCCCCCGCTACCACCTCCATAACTGCGGGCAGCGGGAGCACGGGTGACAGGGGGGAAGGCACAGATAATACTTACTGTGTCCTCCATGGGAAAAGAATGGTCGCTTGTTGGGGGCGGGCTCATATAGAGCTAGGCCGCGCGCCCACAAAGCTTGGGAGCGTGCGAAATCAGCTGTCAGGTAGGGGGAGTTTTTTTTTTTTTTTTTCCAGCGCGAGCAGGGAAAATTTCAGCGTGAGCAGGGAAATTAAAAAAAACAAACACGTGTGCTGCTTGGGCCAATATTTACTCGCCCGGAGGTTAAATCCAGTCGCCCCGGGCGTGTAAATGTATATGATTGTCGAACATAAAAACAGAGAATAGTAGCGCCAATGATAGAGTAACAATAAATGATATAAATACAAAATAAAATCCCTCAAAGATAAATATAAATAAGAACAGAAGATGTGGAAAAATAGTGTATACTAACAGGAGGTGAGCTCCTGTTCCTGCTGCAAGGAACCTCAGTGTTGGTTGCGGATGACAATGCTTTTATATCATCTCTGTTTGTGAGTGAGCTTGTTTCCCTCTCCTCATCATTTTTTATTAAATTTCTTATGCTTTTTACACTATGGGCTGTACGCTTTCTCTTTTGTTTCTATATATATATATATATATATATATATATATATATATATATATATATATACTATTCGGTTCACGTTTCAGCATAGCACATCAGAGATAGGGGCCTATGCAGAGAGCAGCGAATTTGAAAAATGGCGAATTTATTAAAAAGTAGCTTTTTTGGAGAGTTTTATTCTCCATATGCAGAAAAGTGCGAATTCTGCTATGTTTAACATGGATGCGTCTGGCGAGTTTAAATTGGCGAGATGCGCGCTTCAGAAACTTGTAAAAACAAATGCGCGCCTTTTTTTTTCCCTTTGCAATGGCCGCGAGCGGCCGCTTCTTGCCAATTTTTTCTGGCGAGGGAAAAAGGAGACAATAGCGCCATTTTATTGGCGCGAACAGCCGCTAGATGCCGTTCGCGGCTCTCTGCATTAGGATATTTGTAAAACTGGCGAGATTGAGGTTTTCGCCAGCCGCGAGGCGAGTTTTACAAATAGAAAATAAAAATTGGCGCGTTTTTCGGAAATCTCCATTTTCTGCTGTTTTCTGCGCGATTATCTCCAAAAAATGGCGAATTTCGAAAATTCGCTGCTCTCTGCATAGGCCCCATAGTGTTTTTGGATACAACAGTGTATAAGAACGGTAACACACTCTGTACCAGGATCCATACTAAGGATACAGATAAAAATACACTCCTGGATATGACGAGTCATCATCCACCTCCATTAAAAAGAGGACTTCCATTTTCACAGTTGTTACGCGTACGGCGAATCACTAGCAACCAGAGTGATGTGGAAGCTGCACTCCAGAAGATGGCTGAACGGTTCCGCAAGAGAGGCTATGCCCAGCTTGAAATCGAAGAGGCACTAGAGAAGGCCCGAATGCCTACACGAGATGAACTATTGAAGCCATCGGCTAAAACACCGGATGATCGCTTTAATGTGATATTCACATATAGTACCGCCTCAGGCCACATTTAACAAAGCGTGAGGAAGAACTGGCACATTCTTACCAATGATAAGCGGATAGGCAATAGTTTTAAATCTCCACCCCTCTTTTGTTATACTGCACCGACACACTTTATTCGAGCAAATACCCAGTATGTACCTGGCAGATACCTGGAATGCGCCGCTCCTCACCTCTGACAAGCCCCGTTGCGTTTGCCTTCCCAGCCTGGGTTCATGCCTGGCTGACCGGCGGCTGATCTGTTAAATGATAATGATTAGGATTTAATAGGCTGCAATGCTTCGCGTGTCTACCAGATGGCATAAATTCATGAATTGTAATGCAGTATATATATATATACTGTGCAGTATTGCAGCCAGCGGGAATAAAATGCTTCAATCCCTGCCTGGAAAATACCTCAATGCACTCGGGCAGAAAACAGTCACAAACCTCAATACACCCGGGTATACCCGAATTCGTGGGACTAGCCGAGCTCGAATAAAGTGTGTCGCCAGTGTAGGAGAGGTCGTAGCATAGGGGACGCACATATCAAAGCAGACCCTGTGGATAAGTATGCCATTCCTCCAACTAGGCTCACAAAGGAGACAGGAGTCCATAAATGTAAAGGGTGCGTGAACTGCCAGTTTCTCATATTGGGCAGCACCTTCTCACATCCCCACAATGGCAACTCAATTAAAATAGTAGACTTTTTAAATTGTCAATCTCGTTTTGTCGTTTATATCATCAAGTGGCCTTGCGGCTTGATCTATGTTGGAAAGACCTCAAGGATGCTCAAGGAAAGGATTGCTTTCATCGATCAACGATAAGAAAAGCCCTCTATGATTCCGCTACTGTAGATGAATTGAAATTATTACCAGTGGCAAGGCATTTTAGACACAAAAAACATGGCATGGCCACCTTCCGTTGTATGCCCATCGCACAGGCACATGTGCCACCGCGTGGTGGAAATAGGCACAAACGTTTACGGCAGTTGGAAGCTAGATGGATACATAAATTGGATACATTAACCTCAAGGATTAAATAAAAATATGAATCTTGGTTGTTTCCTACAGGTTATCACTAATAAGTTATACCTCTTACCATGGGGAACTGGTCATTCACAATTCAGCTATTGTCATGTTTATTTCAATCTCTGACTGGGCAATAGTATGGCATCAACTTTGTCCTATTATGACATATATCTGTCTCATGATTATGTTTTGCAATTGCTCAGTGTTTTCCGTTGTTTTACCCCCCTTCCCTTCCCCTGCCTCACATCACTTACCTTCACTTGGGTTATGTCGTGGCCACAATTTATATGCCTCTGCCTCGTGTCATGTTTATGGTTACAATTGTTTACCTTTGATGCTTGTTTTTCTTCAAGATTCTTATTGAGACTAATGTTATATGGTTACCATGGTTTATATGTCACAGTTGCAAGTGCTGGTTGTTGAGTGGTTTAAAGCTGCAGTTCAGTCTTTTTTTTAATTTTTTTTTTTTTTTTTACTTCAATAGTTTCATGTGTGCAATCTCTAATTACCTAAAGAACTGTATAGCTGCCAGTCAATTAGTTCTCCATGTATTAATAGGCGAAATTTGGTGACATAATTAGAGCTGGCATATGTTTTTATTTGCTTCTGTCTCTCAGTGGAAGCTCATGAATATTCATGAGCACTCCTGCACTGACATGTGCTAGAGCACTCCTGCACTGACATGTGCTAGAGGGAGGGCAGGGCTGACAAAGGGGTGTGCCAGGGCTTGTGAAAGGACATGAAGGGGCAGTGCCTTAGCAAATGGCTGTTAAAATAGAATACAAGAAAATTGGTCTTTCAAAGTTGTTTTTTTAAAACAGAAAATGCTAAAAGTATTTTTTCTTACTACAGAACTGATTTATTAAAAAAAACACACATGCAGGATATTGACTGAACTGCAGCTTTAAGCCTGCATTTCAGCCTTTTTTGGTGACTCATGTTGTACAGTTCAGGTTGACATCAGCTATATGTTATATATCACAATGTGTACACTGTTCTCCTACTCCAAGGGATATTTGCATTACATTTATAGTCTGCTGCTGCCAGGTGGCGCAAGTGTGCGCATATCCCCATTGTTACCATGATGCTTAGTTGCAATGTTGTGCAGGAGTCTTCATGCTGTATTATCATGGTATACTTATTCTGATTATAATGCTACCTGGGGGTACATTTGAGCTAGCAGTTAAGCTTTGTGATTATACTATGATGCCTAGTTCATATGTTGTGTAGGAGTTATCGCGCTGTCAGCATTGTCCACTTATACTTGTTATGATGCCATTTCTTTTTGGTGCAGTGTGCAGGACAATTCCTGCAGTCAAGGAGACCATGGACGCTGCTCCTGGGCTTGATCACATGATCATACATACTCTTAGCTTGATCACATGATCACACATACTCCAATGGCAATGCATTACTCTGTCTGTTTCACATCTGTGTTGCATATAATAATTAGCTGCTTCTTCGCGTGGATTGGCTGTTTTTAATTAGTGGGTGTGTTTTCAGCACTTGGGTGGTGGGTATATAAGACTTTCAGATGTCACTTACCTGTTGCACCCCCTGAGGAAGGTCCTGTTCAGCGGACTGAAACGTTGGATATATGTGCATGTTTCTTTAATACAGTTTATAGCTCTTAATTCCTTCTGAGTGCTGTTGTCTCCTTATTATATTACTACAGGAGTGCCAGATATTCATGATTTGTATATATATATATATATATATATATATATATATATATATATATATATATAAAGGAAAAACAGACAAAAAACAGGCGCATTCATATTGTAGTAAGGTTACAAATTTATATAGGACTGGATTTAAAATATGAACTTTGCACTCACAAACGGGTCAAATAAATTTGCCTGTATGAGATAAATTTCAATCGTCAACAATTGAGATTTATCTCATACAGGCGAATTTATTTGACCCGTTTGTGAGTGCACAGTTCATATTTTAAATCCAGTCCTACTGCTCCGGCAG
Organism: Ascaphus truei; assembly: GCF_040206685.1. NCBI lineage: Eukaryota > Metazoa > Chordata > Amphibia > Anura > Ascaphidae > Ascaphus > Ascaphus truei. Next base: position 224,596,687 of record NC_134485.1, read on the forward strand.
CTTTTATTCGAAGTAATCACCGGCTTGTATCTGGCATGTTCCTGGAATGCCACGCTTTTCACCTGGAGCATGCCGGCCTCCCAGCCAGGGTCATGCCCGGCTGACGCGCGGTTGATGTGTTTATTGATAATGGTTCGGATTTTAATAGGCTGCAATGCTTCGCGTGTCCGCCAGATGGCATAAATTCATGAATTGTAATGCGCCGAATCAGTAATGTGTCGGCTTGCAGGTGTTTCGTTTAAAAAAGATACTGTACCACAGTGTGCTATTGTAACTTGGCCTTGGCCTTGAGACTGAAGGAAGAGGTTGCAAAAATGTATCAATTTAGGCTTTTCATATTAAAGAAAGACAAAGACCAGTTTCAGTTTGTGGTACACTATTCTCCAGAGACCCACCCGCCATGAGTGTTCAAGTGCAGCCTGCTTTCCAAAAACCTGACAGAAGTTACGCGTATTTGATATGTGCCACGATTAATGCAACAGATGATAAGATGGCAACAGTTGCTCAAATTTATCAGTATTTTATCTAAAACTATGACTTTTACAAATTTTCGCCAACTCCTCATACATGGAAGCGTGCAATAAGGAAAAGGTTATGTAGTGACCCCTGTTTTCACCGTATTGAGCCCCAATTCGTTGGAGGGTATTGGTGTGTGTCACCGGATTTTTCCCGTATCTATGATCATGGAGGCGGCAAAAGGCAAATGGTCGTGTTAAAACCAACTACGAAGCGACAGTCGCTGCCAAGCAATGCACCAGCACCAGCACCGGCTTCCAATGACGGTCCCACTGTCAGTGACAACCCTGAGCCTGAGGCTGAGCTGGATTTGGCGTGCAGTTTTGATGAAGCTTGCATGTACCTAAACGATTTCCAGCCTCACCTGCTGACTACAGGTGGACTAGTCCCGCTGCCAACTATCGACGTGGATGATGAAGAAGGCTGGACCGGCAGTGGACTGGCGCCGGCGCAAGCTCAATGGGAAATTCAATGGTGAGTACTGTCTTGTTGCCGTATTATTTTGGTGGGGCTGGCTGGGTACTTCTTTAGGGGGCTGACCATTACTGTACATTTAAACTTTTCATTTTGTTTTTTCTCAGAAGAGAAAATGGCTAATGGGGGGATTTCGATGGGTAATATTGTACTGTATGCTGATGTTTTCCGGCCGTACAGTATACTGTGTAATTAACCCGAATAAATAAAACTATGCATTTATTCTACATATTCAGTATCGTTTCATTATGTGTCTTCCACAGTATACTGTACAGTGGTATACAGTGCCTAACATCTATGGGCAAAAAGAATTTTGTTCCTAGGTGCCCTAGAACAGAAGTTCCCACGCCAATTGCCCGTAAACTTGACCGCGGCCCTAAGTAGTTCCCACGCCAATTGCGCGAATAAAATGTAAAATAACCCGTTCTGTGGGTCTGAGCGGGTTGAAATTTACCTGGTCCTCATGCGGGGGGACCCTTGCCATAGTGGCAAAATATCAGCCTTCCAAGACCCCCGAAACCGGAGGTACAAAAAGACAGTTTAAAAGCACATTACCAAAGTGGCTTTTTTTCTGCCATGCAAGTCAATGGCAGAAACCTGAACTTTAACATCACCCTGACTCCGTTCTGTTGCCACGAGAGGGTCACAATTTGCCATGCAATCCTGCCGCAACTAGGACTACATGGTGACCAAATCTGAGCCTTCTAGGTCTAACAGAACCGAAGTTGTGGGTTCCAAGTTTCTGCTCATTCTGACTTAGCCGGTTCAAAACTTTCTCCGCCATTGCGCTCAATGGTAGGACCCTCCTCGCCGGCGTGACCCTTTCTCGTCGCCATTACTGCTCGGACCCTGTTGGGGTCAAGTGAGGGGGTTCCTAACATCTAGGGGCCAAATAAATTTTATTTCTAGGTGCCCTAAAACAGAAGTTCCCACGCCAATTGACCTAGTTCCCACGCCAATTGCCGTAGTTCCTACGCCAATTGCGCGACCAGCCAGTTAAAAAACAGTGCAGCAAGCCGCTACAGTACATTTGTTACACTGGCAAAGGAGCAAATGGAAACAATTTGAGGCAATTCAACTTATTCTTTTATTGGTGGAGTCAGTACAAAAACATTTATTTACACATACAGTACAGTACTGTACAATGTTGAAACATTTAAAGTGCACAGCAATTCAAAACATCAACACACAATAATACATTCTACAGCCTTTATTAAATTCTTCTGCCACAAAACAATGCATCCCGGTCCACGCCTAGAAATGGCACCCCACACATGCAGCTTCACAGGGTGTTTTGGCCGCGGCTTCAAAGATAAGCGGCCTTTTTTGTGGAACGCAAATCGTGCAAATCTCTCCAGCGACACAGTAGACTCATCAGTGAAGATGCAATCCTGGAAAGTCTCCCCACTGTCGATCCATGCCTGGGCCTGGAGCACTCTTTTGATTTTAAAGATATTAAAGAATATACTGTATTGTATTAAAAACATGTGACTGTAAACCATAGTGACTGACCAATATTTTCACACCCTGATGAAATACTGTCTCAGTGTACTCTCAATTCTCACATTGCTGTGCACATCAGATTTACATTTCAAACAACAGGCCTCTAAGGGTTGGGGGAGGGGGATGGTGTGATTAGACGCAGGCGTACTGTGTTTGTAGCTCGGCTATGGGCGGATTAAGAACACAATGGCAATATGCTTGGCTAGGGAGGGATTAAAAACTCTGGAGGTGTGTGGCTGAAATAGTTAACAGCAGTGTAATTTCAAAAGGCAGTTCATCATAATAATTGGATGAATAAACCCCCAAAGACAACCCCCAAATGCAGCACATAAAAAGCAAGTCACTTTAACTCCCTTTGCCCCATGCACCAAAAATGTTTTGTGGCAGAAGAATTTAATAAAGGCTGTAGAATGTATTATTGTGTGTTGATGTTTTGAATTGCGGTGCACTTTAAATGTTTCAACATTGTACAGTACTGTACTGTATGTGTAAATAAATGTTTTTGTACTGACTCCACCAATAAAAGAATAAGTTGAATTGCCTCAAATTGTTTCCATTTGCTCCTTTGCCAGTATGTACAAATGTACTGTAGAGGCTTGCTGCACTGTTTTTTAACTGGCTGGTCGCGCAATTGGCGTAGGAACTACGGCAATTGGCGTGGTAACTTCTGTTTTAGGGCACCTAGAAAGAAAATTTATTTGGCCCCTAGATGTTAGGAACCTCCTCACTTGACCCCAACAGGGTCCGAGCAGTAATGGCGGCGAGAAAGGGTCACGCCGGCGAGGAGTGTCCTACCATTGAGCGCAATGGCGGAGAAAGTTTTGAACCGGCTAAGTCAGAATGAGCAGAAACCTGGAACCCACAACTTCGGTTCTGTTCGACCTAGAGGGCTCAGATTCGGTCACTATGTAGTCCTAGTTGCGGCAGGATTGCATGGCAAATTGCGACCCTCTCGTGGCAACAGAACGGAGTCAGGGTGATGTTAAAGTTCAGGTTTCTGCCATTGACTTGCATGGCAGAAAAAAAGCCACTTTGGTAATGTGCTTTTAAACTGTCTTTTTGTACCTCCGGTTTCGGGGGTCTTGGAAGGCTGATATTTTGCCACTATGGCAAGGGTCCCCCCGCATGAGGACCAGGTAAATTTTAACCTGCTCAGACCCACAGAACGGGTTATTTTACATTTTATTCGCGCAATTGGCGTGGGAACTACTTAGGGCCGCGGTCAAGTTTACGGGCAATTGGCGTGGGAACTTCTGTTCTAGGGCACCTAGGAACAAAATTCTTTTTGCCCATAGATGTTAGGCACTGTATACCACTGTACAGTATACTGTGGAAGACAAATAATGACACGATACTGAACATGTAGAATAAATGCATAGTTTTATTTATTCGGGTTTATTACACAGTATACTGAGAAAAAACAAAAGAAAAGTTTTAATGTACAGTAATGGTCAGCCCCCTAAAGAAGTACCCAGCCAGCCCCACCAAAATAATACGGCCACAAGACAGTACTCACCATAGAATTAAAATTCATTTTCCCCCAGATGTTAGGAACCCCCTCACTTCACCCCAACAGGGTCCGAGCATGTACAGTGCAGTACTGTACTTTAAAATAAAATTAAATATGTAATTTTACTATTACTGCGCGCACGCACAGACTGTGTACTGTAGGTTGAACCGCGAAGGTATTAGACTACAGAGACAACAGCTCGCAAACGCCCCCATGCGTTTTTACACGGAATTGCAGTATTGCAGCCAGCGGGAAAAAAATGCTTAAATCACGGGCGCGAAATAACGCAATACACTCCGGGAGAAAACGTTACTAAACCGCACATCACCGGGATATTCCGAAATTCGCGGAACTAGCCAACTTCGAATAAAGTTGGTCGCCACTGTATATAAATTTGTAACCTTACTACACTATGAGTGCGCCTGTTTTTTGTCTGTTTTTCCTTTAGATATCCTCAAGGAGTGGTGTTCCCCTCAAACAGGCTGCAAAGACTCTGGAGGACAGTGTTCTGGGACTGGTTTTGTATCTTCTATTTTTTATATGTTTTATTGTTACTCATTTGATGGTTTTTATTTTTATTTTCATATATTTTAAAATTTAATTTTTATTAGTTGATATCTATATTTGTTTATATGTACTCCTTCATTTTATTGGTTTACTAGTTCCTCACAGATAGTACCCATCACCTTTTGTCAGTACAGTCATCAGTAGGCGCCACTTCTTGTCCTCCTCTTTTTTGTAATATATATATATATTATTTTATTTTTAATTTTTATTTTTGTCACTTTTTTTACTCACCATAACTTAACTCAGTATTATGGTATAGCCTATCCCATAGCCTCTTATGCATATCCAGTTAAAATCAACCCCACACTGATGAGACCCATCAAGGTCGAAACAGCTGTCTGTGGGTGGTTTTCTGGGTATGCACCTTAACCCTGGCTGTGCTCAAAGCTGTGACCATGCAGCAAGCTTAAGCCTATAGGGAACCATGTTAAAAATGGTTTTTGAGGCAAAAAGTGACACTGTGTGCTCATTTGCATGTCATTTCCCAGAATCCCTTGCTGCAGTGGAAGTGCTGTATGCTGGGTGATAATGGGGAAAGGCGGGGTTGCAGACCTGCCTAAGACATGCAGATGAGCATACAGTTGTATTTGCATATTTGCTTTCCTGTGGAGGGTTTTTGTCACTTTTTTTACTCACCATAACTTAACTCAGTATTATGGTATAGCCTATCCCATAGCCTCTTATGCATATCCAGTTAAAATCAACCCCACACTGATGAGACCCATCAAGGTCGAAACAGCTGTCTGTGGGTGGTTTTCTGGGTATGCACCTTAACCCTGGCTGTGCTCAAAGCTGTGACCATGCAGCAAGCTTAAGCCTATAGGGAACCATGTTAAAAATGGTTTTTGAGGCAAAAAGTGACACTGTGTGCTCATTTGCATGTCATTTCCCAGAATCCCTTGCTGCAGTGGAAGTGCTGTATGCTGGGTGATAATGGGGAAAGGCGGGGTTGCAGACCTGCCTAAGACATGAAGATGAGCATACAGTTGTATTTGCATATATATATATATATATATATATATATTGTGACATAGTCCAGGATGTTAGGCAGCTTTCTGCCCCGTTTTAGGTCAGAAAGTGCAGGAATAGTTAAAAATGATCCATTCCACAGCTTCCCATTAACTCAGACTGCTGGATGGAAAATCCAGACCACAGATTACAATGGCTCTAGTTCTCCCTCACCTGCTCTTCTAATCACATGCACAGGTACATAGAGCAGAGAGGTTTTGCATTTCACTCTCTCTCCTTGGAGCCTGGGGGCTGGGGGTGTCGCTACTCTCCTGCATCCAGTATCGAGGTTGACGGCCTCTCCACGTATGACAGTACCAGAGGATTTGCCTGGACACCACGAACAGATAAGACAAAACAAATGATTACTGCTGTTGCTAAAAGACTGTGCTGTATCTTGTGTCCCTAAATGAGAGAGCATTGTTTTAAGCTGGGGAACCAGTTTAGTTGGCCAGCAGCTGTTAGAGAGACTGATTCTGATGTGTAGTTAGATCCCTGAAAGGGATAGGATTTGCTTATATGATTTTGGTTTTATTTCTTGAAATAACAGTGTGGGAAATATTGTAACACTGAAATGTGTGAACTGCTGAATGAAAGTATCTGAGTACCTCTAACCTACACATGTTAAAGCTGCAGTACCTTACTTGGATGAAAATAAAGCAGGCAGAAGCCTGAGTTAAGCAGCATAATACTTTGCATGATCCTGTTTGTTGTATAATTAACCCTAGAAGACTGTGTCGGGAAGAACCCAGACAGACGTCAGCACTACAAAAGAGGGGCGTTTGTCACAATATATATATATATATATATATATATATATATATATATATATATATATATATATATATATATATATATACAGGACACCTGCAAGCTCATATTGAACCCCCAAAATAACCACAACATATATATAAGCATATAGGTGTCACAGAGGAGTGCTACTGAGCATGGCAATATATATTTAAAACCAGAGACAGAACATGAAACACAAATCTTGTTCAGCTGGTCTTAGCTGATTGGAAGGTGGCTCTTCCTATCTTGTTGAAGCTCACCCCCTCCCACATTTAAATGGTTAAACGCTCACTCCATAGCATCTCCCACTCTCAGGGAAACTTGCCTGCTTGCAGTATGATTGTGACAAATCTAATACAGAGTGATTTTCCTGGTAATGTACAGGTTAATATAAGCTTCAATCAGACTAATTTTGACAGATTTATTATAAATCATTCTTCCTGGTAATGCACAGGTTATTAAGAATCTATATTAGTGTTAGGGACCCCTGAGATGTGGTCTGCCGTGTAGTGGCTCAGGGGCTTACAACACTTTGGCCAAAATGTTAAACTAAAAGACCATTTATTTAATAGATATCTATACATATATATTTAGGCACTCTACCGTGTATAGGTTTCACTGGATGTGCACTGATCTCTGTCTGTGTTTCATGTTCTGTCTCTGGTTTTATATATATATATATATATACTATATATATATACACACACACACACACACACACACAAACACACACAGTGGCCGACAAGTCACCAAAAAATCTACTCGCCACTTAGCCCTGCCCCTGCCTGCCCATAGCCCCGCCCCCAGCCCCGCTTTTTAAAAAAGAAATTGAATAAATTCCTAGTAAGAACAACATTAGTTTTTGACATAGTTTATTTATTGTATCACATTTATACTTTACTACAATTAGTTCTTGTTACATAATTACGTGTGTGTGTATGTGTGTGTATATATATGTCGGATGTAGAAAAAAAAGCCAGATGTGAATGACTAGTTTCCTGAACCCCTTAACCAGTGTCTGGATGCCCCTGCTTCACAATATCTAAGGCAGCAATCCCACTTTGGATCTTACCTGATCCGCAGTCCCTCAATGTCCAGCTACCCTCATTCCCGCAATGTTATACATTGGAGGGGAGGTGTTCCCTACCTGTCTTCTGGGTTAGGGGGGATTCCGATGTCTCCCGTGTGAAGCTCGAGAGTTGGATCTGGAAGAAAGCAGTATAGGTTATCTCGGTTTAGGTATAGGGCAGTTAAGATATACAGGGTAAATAAGATATCCAGATCCAGAGTGTGAGAGAGTGTTGGTGAGAGAGAGAGAGTGTGGGTGACAGAGAGAGAGGGTGTGGGTGTGACAGCGAGGAGAGAGAGAGAGAGAGAGAGAGTGTGGGGGTGACAGAGAGAGAGAGGCACAGAGAGAGAGAGGGGCAGAGAGAGAGAGGCAGAGAGAGGCAGAGAGAGAGAGAGGCAGAGAGAGAGAGAGAGGCAGAGAGAGAGGCAGAGAGAGAGAGAGGCAGAGAGAGAGAGAGGCAGAGAGAGATAGACAGAGAGAGAAGACAGAGAGAGAGGCAGACAGAGAGAGAGGCAGACAGACAGAGAGAGAGGCAGACTGACAGAGAAAGGAGCAGACTGACAGAGAGAGGGGCTGACTGACAGAGAGAGTGGCAGACTGACAAGGAGAGAAGCAGACTGACAGAGAGAGGGGCAGACAGACAGAGAGAGGGGCAGACAGACAGAGAGAGAGGGCAGAGGCAGAGAGAGGGGCAGAGACAGAGAGGGAGGGGCAGAGACAGAGAGAGGGGGGCAGAGACAGAGAGAGAGGGGGCAGAGACAAAGAGAGTGGGGGCAGAGACAGAGAGAGAGGGACAGAGGGAGAGGGAGAGGGTGAAGGGGAGAGGGTGAGAGGGTAACTGGGTGACTGGGTGGGTGATATGACTTTGACTTGACCGGGTTGGTGACCAGACTGGGTGGGTGACTTGAATGGATGGGTGGGTGACTTGACTGCATTGACTTGACTGGGTGGGTGACTTGACTTGACTTTAAACTTGACTTGGGTGGGTGACTTGGTGGGTGTATTCACTGTATTCACTCATATACACACACACACACACTCACAAACACACACTTACAGACACACACAAACACAGACACACACACACACACGCACAGATACACACACTCACAGACACACACACACTCATAGACACACACACACACTCACAGACACACACAGACACACTCAAAGACACACACAGACACACACACACTCACACACTCACAGACATACACTCACAGACACACACACAGACACACACACACACACACACACACACACACACACACACGACAAGGGATGTCGCACATGAGATAGGTACTGAGGGTTTGATCTCCCCGGGGGCCCCATTGTAATTACCTGCCCGGGCTCTCCTCTCTCCCCTTGTCCTCCGCCTGTGTGATGCAAGTGCCCCCCGAGTGCCCCCCTGAGGCTGCCACCAGACATTCAAGGGGGAGCTCCTGAGAGGGATGCGCGAGCGGAGGCGCGCTCTGGCTTCCTGAAGGGGTGCAACAGGGGAGGGCGCTGCTCAGATAGGCTGGCAAGGAGGAAAAGGGCTGGTCAGAGAGGCGGGGGAAGAGGGAAAGCACAGGGAGCCGGAGGCAATCTCCTGCAGCAACATGTACGCGACTCCGGCTTTTTTTTTCTTCCCCTCCTTCAGCACGAGCGGGGGAAATTAGACCCCCAGCCTCTACAATGGTGAGCATGCATAGGGAACAGAATGGGGACGAAACAGCCATGAAGCTAGTGGATTTCATAACGGAGGTCTACTGTTTGGAGGACAATGAGAGTGAGCTCTGGGCCAAATACTATCCCCTTCGCCAGAAAAAAAGTGAGGAGCTGTCAGCGTTCCTCCCCATATACAATTGGTGTTGTGGCCGCTACTCACCCGCAAACTCATCCCCGCCTCCAGTGTGGATGAATTCCACCATTAGCAGTTTCTGCGATGGTCAGTGGTATAAGAGGTTCCCTACCGGTGCGTGCAAAGTGTGTACACTATCAGCCACCATACTCCCGAAAAGTTCTCCACAAGCGGTCCTGCGGTCGGACGCGTTTGCAGGAGTAAACCGCGAGCCGGGGGACTCAAGGCGAGCACAGGAGCTGATTAGTGCTTTACTTACATGTTAGTGTTTGATTTATTTGTTGTTTCAATAAATTGTATTACTTCTGACCTGCGTCTCTTCCTCATTGGAATCCCGGGAGAGACGCTAGCCACTCACCTATTAGGTTTGGTTCCTACCGAGGAGGGCTTCATCTTGAACCTTAAGCAAGTACTGCTGTGAAGGAAAGTTTGTCCGTGGCGGTCTTGCGGTCCCTGGGACTTATCAAAGATGAGGGAGGACACTGGGCATAGGACGCCAGAAAGATACCTACATCATATGTGTGCTCACACATGGCCGTGTGAGTAGTGTCATTTAATTTTATTTCCCCCATATAAAGGTTCTCTTCGAGGATCTTATGTGCATTCATCATTACTGTTGTTGTTGTAGCATTTGTTATTTCACCAGCACTCCCCTCTTCTTTGCATCTGTGAGGGTCAAGCCTGAACCACCCTATAGTCAACATGCTTCGGTGTGGCCTTATGCAAGGGAGTCCAACTACGTTCACAGGATTCTTGAATCAAGTGAAGGTACACTACGCAAACGCTCGACTGCACTCTCCTAAGAGGTCTAAAGACCACCGCAAGAGAGTCAAAAGGGGCGTCTGCTCCATAGCCAAAGGAGGCGAAAGGCGCTGAAGACGACCCTCCTCCAAAAGCACATTCCTGTAAGAATCTGGGAGTCACGCCGCCCTCGGCGCGCTCCCGCCTTACCTCAGATTACGATCGGAGGTTCCGCTCCCTGAGTCACGTCGTCAGGACCCGCATCTACCCTCAGCAGCACTACGCGCAAGTGCGTATCCAACACTCGGTTTAATACGGAAGGGGAGGGTCCCGCTCCAGGTTGCGCCTGTGCAGAGACGCCGTCAGCGCACAGCGTGCGCACATGACCTCATCAGCAATTCAGCCAGCACCTGTCTCCTGCACTGCTATACCCAATCTCCGCTTGTGCTGAGGACACGCTTCCGCCCTGCCTTTCCTCTCATTGGTGCCTCTCCCTCATATATGCTCAGCTGTGCCACTGGCACATTGGCTGAGCATAATCATAGTTGCGTTGTATTTACCTCTCTTCTGCCTCCAGAGTCTTGCCTTGTCCTGCTGTTCCTCTCTCTGTGTACCAATCCGGCTTCGCTTTTGGACTCCGCTCTTCCGTACTCTTGACCCCGGCTCTTCGACTAATCTCCTCTCTCCAATCCTGACCTCGGCACCCGAAAAAACGACCATTATCATCTCTCCAAGCCAGACCACGGCTAATAGTACCTGCAACGATCCGTACATCTCCAACCCAGACCCTGGCAAGTATACCGACTATCCGTACCTCTCCAACCCCGACCAGGATACCTCGACCAACCTACACTCCAGACACGTGGCTATGGGTGGCGTTTCTATCCATCTCCACCTCAGCCCCGTGGCCCCATCTTGTTTGTGGTGAGCACAGCAAAACAATGCTGCCGCGTCCAGGACGCCCAAGAGATGATCGCCTACCTACAGAACTGAAGTGAGCCAGAACGATGTCGTCTGCTACAACTGTGGCCAGAATGGTCACTTCTCTCAGAACTGTCCGGAGCTGAGAAAAGCCCGGACATCCAATCCCAAGGCCATGACCTACACAGTGCCGCTCCAATGGCTCATCTGAAAGACGAGCCAGATGCCTGCGGTGTCGGTAATGTACTAGTGATCAAAGACCATTACACTCACTATGCTCAAGCCTTCCCCACCAAAGACCAGAAAGGCTATCACGGTGGCAAAGATTCTGTGGGAATGGTACTTTATACATTACGGCCTACTCAATCGCCTACATTCAGATCAAGACCGGGACTTAGAAAGTAACCTCATCCGGGAATTGCTGAAATTGCTAAATATCACTAAGTACTGAATGATCCTTTACTATCCTGAGGGAGATGCTCTGCTGGAGAGGTTCGACCGGACCCTCCTCGACGTGCACGGCCCGAAAAAGGTTTACAGAAGAATGAGTGGAGTAAGCACCTTGGTGTACACCTATAACTGCACCGGCCATGAGTCTACGAGATACACTCCCTACATTCTAATGTTCGGGCAAGAAGCATGGCTTCCTGTAGATATGTCTGAGGGTATCTACCGACGGAGTACCCAACAGGACGCACAAGTACGTACAGCAGCTTCAAGAAAGCCTGCAACAAGCCTACCAACTAGCAGAGAAGGCATCGGCTCATCTGAGCGCCTGTAACAAACGGCGCTATGACCAAAGGTCCACCATCAGGAGACTTGTCCTGGAGACGCCGTTCTCCTCCGCAACCTTGGGCTCTCAGGAAAACACAAGCTGGCCAACCGTTGGCGAGACAGAGTATTTGAAGTAGAATTGCAGATGTCGGGCCTTCCCGGTCTACCATATAAGAGACGCGGGTGGCCAGGTAAAGGTCTGGCACCAAAATCATCTTCTGCCTATTCTGCAAGTGGGGGGTGACGATCTTGAAAAAGACACTACAGCATTGGCCGATGTGCCCAAGGGAGCTGATGAGAGCCCATAAATAGTAACAGATTCCCGAGGATCCTATGGAAGGGCCCTCTAGTAGTACAAACCACTGGGCACCTCCCGAAGGAGCCACGAGTAATTGGCCCAGGCAGCATACACCTACTCAGGTGGCTCCAATGAGCCCTCATTTGGACCCTAGGAGTCCTTGTTTTGTACCCGTAAGAGACATGTCAGAGACTGTTATACCACCTATGCCCGAGCCTCAAGCTTACGATTATTACCCCCCGAGGGAGTTGCCGAAGAAGAGCTTCGCAGAAGCCAAAGAGTGAGGTACCCTCCCAACTGGGTAACCTATGATTCATTAGGAGCACCCCACTACGAAGCTCAGCAGTGGTCTCGTAGCAAAATTAAATCTGTCATTGTAATGTTCACAGAAATGTACAATCTGATATAAAGCCATTGCAATGCGTTAAGTTGTATATACATGTCGTGCATTTTTATTATATAAATGTTGTGTTTATGTCGTTTCCAAGCGGGGACGGTGGTTCTTTCACCAGGGGGAGAGTATAGCCTAGGTCCCTCTGGTCCCCTCTTTGTCCCCTTACCTTTCCATAGGCAGCGGAGGCTGGGGAGAGTGCGGGGGGGATGCGCAGTAGCAAGCGCAATCGACAGCCATTAGGAGTATAGCACCGCAGGGGAACTACAAGTCCCAGCAGCCTCAGGGGCTGCAGACCACATGTTGCCAGGCAACCAATAGGGTTGAGAGATGCATGGCCATTAGAATTCTGACAGTTGGGGTTCTGACAGTTAGGGGGACTGACAGTTGGTGCCAGGACAGAGAAAGGGAAGGTAGGGTCTGGGTGTCAGTGGCACCCGGACTAGGCCAGATTAACCCTTTAGGTCCAAGATAGGCCCCACTCACCTAATCAGATTGTGGCTGCTACAGGGAAACCCCTAACTAGGGACATTTCACCTTTAGCTGTGTACAGTTAGTGTATAGTGCCATTTGAAGGCGCCGCACAGTGATTTGCGGACTGTGGTCTGTGGCAGGACCACCACCGCACTATTATAGACTATCAAAGGTGAGTCCCTCCTGGGCAGGTACCTCACAACGTGCACCAACTATAACAATTTCAGTTACTGTGGGAAGCGCTGTCTCACACATTGGGTGGGTTGGTTCTTGTGAACACCAGGGAGGTTGGGTGCCTAGGGGCCCCTCAGTACTTCGGGGAAATCCCATCAAGGGTGGACACTATGGTTGGAGGGCACGGTGGGGCTACGGCCGTGCAAGGCCTATATTGTATGTCGGTTAATGATATATCTAGTTGTACCTGTGTTCAGTAAACTGTTATTAAATACAAGTGTGTGATCTTATTGCATTGGGTCCTGTGAAGGGGTTATCTGGCGCTCTCTGGATCCCTGACAGGTGGAGGCGCTGTCACCAGATGGATAAGGTACACCCCAGGCACCCAGCAGCAGAGGTTCAGGTCTCCTGTGAGCCACAGGTAAAGCACCACTCACTCAGTAGCTGCCACGTTTCCCATAGGGTGGGGGAAACAGTGCTACATATATTGTATACATCAATTTAAATATATGTAAACCCTCCTTGCCCTGGCCCAAAGGAATGTTATTAACGAGGTAGTGTGAATAGGTGCCATTGTTCTCCTTTCATAGGGAGTTGGCATCCGTGCAGGCTGGTGTTGTAAGTGGTAGATGTACAGTAATAAAGGGCCCCAGGAACTTTATTTAGACAAACGAGTTTTCTTTATTTACTTAAGTGACACATTCTTCATCCCTTGAGGCTCAGGCAGCATCCCAAGGAGGCACATGGCTTGTCACCTTACTCACATGTTTAGTGGATAAACGGCAATCACTTGTTTGTGATCTAAGGCTTTCCAGCAGCCTACCAGAACTCTATGCGTGGGTGCACTTTCTATCAAGGATCCCATCTTCCTATCATCCTGTGTATATTCCTACTGGTCCCTACTCTGGTTGGCCAGTAAAAACACAGGCAAAGTCCCCTGTGTGACACTCCGGGGCCCTTCTCGAGGAATACCCATGTGAGTGCCACACTCATTCTCTTTAGGGAGGGTAGAATGCTCCTGACCCTCCATTACAAGTGGCCCTTATTAAGTGACAATTTTCCTTAACTGAAAAATAATAAAGGTGATCATGCTCACTAAAATGTAGTTATAAACGAAGACTGATGATATACATTGAGGCTCCTCTCCTCTTATTCTCCAGGAACCTAAGGACCTAGAAGCTCTATTTATAACCTTCCATGAGGTCACCATCTCCCTGGATACAGGGGGAGGGTTTGGGATGTTGCTTAGTCCTTCTGACCCAGGTGGCAGTCTAAACATCATATAGAAGGTGGGCTCGGTTAGAATTATACTTAATATCCTACACCCAAGGGCAGAATAACCAACTTCCAGAATATGGGTGTGGCTAAGGCTCTGCTGAGGTACTTTGCTACAAATATAGAAAAGGCACAGTACTTTGTAACAGCACAGGCACTTAACACGCTAGAGGCAGTAACTCCTTAAATATACATAGTAATGCCAGAGGGGGGTTACACTTATATAAAAATATAATTTAAAAAATATTTTAACGTTTTTGTTTGATATAAATATAACATTTCATTTAAAAAAAACTTTATTTTATTATTTTTAAAAATATATATTAATATAAAAATATCATGTTTGAAACTGAGCGTCAAAACTAAATTTTTGGCACAATTGGAATTTATTCAATCAATTGGAATTTATTCAATGGAAAAGAACTTACATCTGGGTGATGCTCGATGTGACATCTTTGTAAACAATCATAGAACATCAACAGTCCAGGATGGACTGCTCCCCCTCCCTTTGCCAGGTGGTATTGTCCCAGTTAATTTCCCATCAGCCCAGACCAGTATGCTGTCTTTTAGTACGAGCAGCCATCATATCTCCTATCCTGGTAAAGTTACTGATTTTTACCTATCCCTATATCTTGTATTTAGCCCACTTCCCTCATAGCTCCCCTTCCCCTCCATTGCTCTCATGTCCCAGTGTTCCCTCAATACGTTTCTCCCCTTTTTATTTGTATGTTGTTGCCCCAAATAAACACTTCAGCAAGTAAGACGGTTCCCTTGCTTGATATATGGGATTGAGTTAACCTGCCTATCCCTACTCTATCAGGGTGTACTTGGGCCAGAACAGACACACAGCCTCACCTCTCTCCGCTCTATGCTTAGCCCTCCACCAGACTCCTCACACGTCCTCCTGATTGACTGCATTACCCAGCAGCAGCCAGTCAAGATGGAGGAAACTGCTCAGCCCCCAAACAACCCTGCTCTGGGAGATCGGGGATATCCTCTCACTAAGCAAACTAGCGGCTTCCGCCCCCCAAATTCTGCCACCCTAGGTAGCCATTTAGTTGGCCTAATGGATTAACTGGCACTGCCTGCACTCTTATAGAGCTCAGGACGCGATCTGAACTGATGGGGGATGACTCCTCCTCTTCCATTCTGTCATCAGTCATGGAGCTATCGTGTAATCCGTGGTCGTGGCACTCTGGCCCTGCGACCTCTCCGGCACTCGAAGGGTTAACACATCAATGAACTTTCCCACTAAAAAATTGTTTGATTATTTTGCCAAATTCATTTTCTTCTTACTGTAGTTACCCATAAATAAATTGACGTAGCTGGGTGTGAACTTGGTACCCAATTACTGTATCTCTAATCTGGAAAGAAATGTGTTTAAAGCATAAAGTAAACATACAGTAAAGTAATTGTTTGCCAATGTAAAATTAATATGTTTTAGTGTTAAAACTAAATCTCTTACTGGCCCTTATTACCTTTTTGTGTTGTATAGTAAGGTAATATCCTTAAGAAGCATTAAACTATGAATGGTATCTCTGACATAAGACTTTAAATTAACCGCATATTTTCCCCCTAAAAAAGTTCCATATACTGTAGTGAAAAAAAGTCGCTGTTATTTAATTCATCCCAGAAATTACGGGACATCCTGGTGGATCAATGAGACTTATGATTTTTTGGCAGATGGTAAAAGATTGGAATTCATGGGTTATAATTCAATTTTAAAAAAAAGAGTTGTTAATTTTGGTTATAATATCACCGTGATATGGTTTATATAATATAATTTTTAATTCATCTAAAAGCTAACTTTATTTCATTTTTCAATTAACAATATGATTCAGTGTATCTGTGCCTTTTTAATATACTGTAGTCACTATTATCTTGCACAATACCTCCACCTTCTTTGTCTCTTTCTCTGATTTTCAAATTGTCTTGTCCCATAACATATTTTATTGCTGTTTGTTCATCTGCATTTAAATTCTTTAAAAAAAAAAAAAAATCTGTGGATTGTTTCAACGAAACCTCCCTTGAAACATACTGGAAATAAAGGTGTTGTAGGTTGCTTTCATTGAAGTCCGCTGAAATAATGACTCCAAGGGGTCTATGATTTTTAACTGTTGACATGTAGTGGCCATTTGAGTTTGTATGCATTATTTTGCATAAAATAAATTGTAGTTGGGACAAAGAAATGTGTGACAA
The DNA here is from genome assembly GCF_040206685.1 of Ascaphus truei. Classification (NCBI taxonomy): domain Eukaryota; kingdom Metazoa; phylum Chordata; class Amphibia; order Anura; family Ascaphidae; genus Ascaphus; species Ascaphus truei. Next base: position 224,613,216 of record NC_134485.1, read on the forward strand.
ACATGTACTGTAACAATGTGGCCTTGTTAATAAACTGTGTAATAAATGTAACAGTTTTGAGGATTACAAACCTTGTAGCTTCCAAAGGTCATACCATCATAACTACTGTTTTTATCTGTGTTTAGACAGACCCCCTTAATGAAATTGAAGTTTTCCTGGTTTGTTCATCATTAATTACACACCGAATATCACAAAATGTTCTCCAAATATATTCCAAAAAGTACCATCTTGATGTTAATCATTCATATTGATCATAAAAAGGTTGATCATATAAACATCCTGCAGAGACAGAAAGTGTACATGATGATTATATGAAGTTTATTAACACGAATTATTTATTTATTTATTTATAAAATATTTTACCAGGAAGTAATACATTGAGAGTTACCTCTCGTTTTCAAGTATGTCCTGGGCATAGAGTTAAGACAAATAATACATGTTTACAAATACAGTTACATAATGAGCAGGGTATACATTATATACAAGACATTGCATGCACAGTTAAAGATAATATATATTATGGGCGTATGAAACAGTTACAGACCAGATTAAAAGGGGTGACAGCCTTAGATTTGAAAGAACTTAAACTGGTGGTGGATGTAAGAGTCTCTGGTAGGTTGTTCTAGTTTTGAGGTGCACGGTAAGAGAAGGAGAAGCGTCCGGATACTTTGTTGAGCCTTGGGACCATGAACAGTCTTTTGGAGTCTGATCTCAGGTGATAGGTGCTGCATATGGTAGGGGTGAGGAGCTTGTTCAGGTAGCTGGGTAGCTTACCCATAAAGAATTTGAAGGCAAGACAGGAAAGGTGAATTTTGCGCCTAGACTCTAGTGATTACCAATCTACAGTAGTTCTTTGAGCATTTCGCAGTGATGTGTGTTATAGTTGCATTGGAGAACAAAACGACAAATTGAGTTGTAGAGGGTGTCAAGTTTGCTAAGGTGTGTTTGAGGTGCTGAGCCATATACTATGTCTCCATAGTCAATAATTGGCATTAGCATCTGTTGTGACTATTTGTCAACAGTGTGCCATTTGTAATTAGAAAAAAGATTTTCTTAGATATTCAGTGTGCTGAGTGTATTTATTGTATTCTTGTAATGTACCAAAATGATCTACATTATATCTGACTCATTTTAAAGACTATTTGAGCATCCCTACTTCTATTCTACTTCTATTATGTGAGGCTGATTTTCAACCAGTTGGTTATAAAGATATTTCTTTAACAGGTTTATTAAAATTGGAAACTATTTACTTTAAATAAATAAGTCAGTTCTGGCAGAGTAAGGAGGTTGTAAATGAAGGTTCCAGACAAATACGGAAATAGAATCGGCAAAAACAGCTTAAGTCATATTTACAACCATGCTAAAATATAAGGCACATTATTGTACCTTTAATTAAAGGGGCCCTATATATAGCCCGCTGTGTCAACAAACGCGCACTCCCATAGAAAGGTCAAGATGATGTTGGAAATAATCACAATCAAAAGAAACCCTGTGGGGGAACCTGAAGGGAACCAATTGCACCATTCACCTACAGTAAACCTAATTATGGAGGATATTTTGTTTGCTTTCTAGTGCCTGCAAAGATTTGACATGCTAACAGGGACAACCATGACCTTTTTAAGAGGGAGGATCATACTGTAGTTTTGATTGGAGTAATTAATTTTGCACTATAAGGAGTCCTATTTTAGTATTTCCATGGCACTTAAAGTATAACTTACAAAACCGTACAAATGTAATAACTCATTATTACTGATATAGTAGCTCCACATGTGGATATAAAGTAAGTGTATATAACCAGTATACATCAACGTCAGTGTTCTCCTATGTTTACTGCATGTTGAATTCTTCTACATTCAGAACTTTAGAGAAGCCGGGAGGAGAGCCAAACAATAAATAGGTTGGCATTTAGCAGAGTGATGTTGCACTGAAGATCAAGTAAGGCACAGTCTGTAGTGCTGTGCGCGTGCGCTGAATTTTAGTTGGCTGATGTCAGTCAGCCTTTCTATACAAGGGCCGCGCACACGCACGGCAGGGAGCCGACAGACAGCGGCGAAGATGAGGAAATTAATCTTTTCGCGCCGCTACCGGCGCTGAATGTATGTATATGTGTGTGTGTGTGTATATGTATGCATGTGTATGTATGTATGTGTGTGTGTGTGTGTATGTGTATGTATTTGTGTGTCTGCACAAGTCTAATAAATGTTTTATTTTTCCCAATGTTTTTTTTTTTAATAAATAATAAATTACACATAAACACACACACACACACACCCACACCCACACACACCCATACACACTTATACATATACACATAAACACACACACAAACACACACCCATACACACTTATACATATACACATAAACACACACACAAACACACATAAACACACTCAACACTGTATACACTCAACACAGTATACTTACGAAAAGCATGCGGCACGTGCACGCGCGTTCGCATAGGCACGCACGGCCGCATGCTGTATATAACAGCCCTAACTTGAAGGATAAGTTGATACGCACAGATTTTCGCACTAGAGCACCAAACCTAGAGATAGTTGGTTGGCTTAACAAACCAGAAGGTATGTAAAGATGTAACTGTGTGTCCATTGTAATGGGGTGATAAAAAGAGGCACATTTTTTCACCCACATACTGGTAAAGAATTCGACATCAAAACATATTTAAATTGGAATATGTTGTTTATTTACTTTAATGACCTAGTGGGATTGGTAGATTCATTTAATTCATTTAATTTTATTCCCTGATGAAGTGGCTAGTAGCGTCACCATGAAATGCGGATGATCCATTGCCTTACTGCCAAAGTTGCTTCTGGACTTATTGCCATTGCCCGAGTTTCTTTTGCTCTGAAAAGAATCTTTGGAGTACATCTGATACACTTTACTAAGTGAGCTCAGCACTGGATGGCGCTCTCTCTTTCCCATTTGCTTGAGGAGTACAGGCATACCCCGCATTAACATACGCAATGGGACCGGAGCATGTATGTAAAGCGAAAATGTACTTAAAGTGAAGCACTACTTTTTTTCCACTTATAGATGCATGTACTGTACTGCAATCGTCATATACGCGCATAACTGATGTAAATAACGCATTTGTAACCGGCTCTATAGTCTCCCCGCTTGCGCACAGCTTTGGGAAAGGTAGGGAGCAGGTATTGCTGTTCAGGACGTACTGACAGGCGCATGCGCGAGCTGCCGTTTGCCTATTGGGCGATATGTCCTTACTCGCGAGTGTACTTAAAGTGAGTGTCCTTAAACCGGGGTATGCCTGTACTGAACTGACGTCATTTACGTGCATCCCTGCACCAATTGAAGAAGTATATAGTTTGGTGAACAGCCAGTTCCTCGCAGAGTTTTGCTGGCCCCATCATATATTTTTTTTGGAAGCGAGTGCGTACCGGGAGGAACTGCAGGCTTGGTCAAGTGTCTTTCATCCGTGGACCTTCCTGTGGATTCCCCAAATAGGCTGGTTTCTTGTTCTAAATGTGCTAAATCATTTACATTTCTGTATGTGCAATATTTACCCTTTATGTAAATACATTTTTATACATACTATACAATGAGTGGTTATGCACTCTCTTTTTCTTTTCTATTTATCCTATAGGCCATGATGGGGTTATTTAAGTTGTCGAGAACTCGTGAGCATCAATCAGATATATCACCAGTTGCAGGCATTTTTACTAACACAAACATACAGTTGGTCAACTATAGTATCAAATTATTGAACAACTCCTTTCTACAGGAAGATAAGGTGATATACAGTTAGGTCCGGAAATAATTGGACACTGACACAATTTTCATAATTTTGGCTCTGTACGCCACAACAATGGATTTGAAATGAAACAACTGAGATGCAACAGAAGTGCAGACTTTCAGCTTTAATTCAAGGGGTTGAACAAAAATATCGTATTAAACGTTTAAGAATTGCAACCATTTTCATACACAGTCCCCTTATTTCAGGGGCTCAAATGTAATTGGACAAATTAACACAATCATAAATAAAATGTTCATTTTTAATACTTTGTCGAGAATCCTTTGCAGGCAATGACTGCTTGAAGTCTGGAAAGCATAGACATCACCAAACGCTGGGTTTCCTCCTTTGTGATGCTTTGTCAGGCCTTTACTGCAGCTGTCTTCAGTTGTTGTTTGTTCATGGGTCTTTCTGCCTTAAGTTTTGTCTTCAGCAAGTGAAATGCATGCTCGATCGGGTTGAGATTAGGTGATTGACTTGGCCATTGCAGAATATTCCACTTCTTTGCCTTAAAAAAACTCCTGGGTTGTTTTCGCAGTATGTTTTGGGTAATTTTCCATCTGTAAAGTGAAGCGCCGTCCAATCAACTTTGCTGAATTTGACTGAATCTGAGCAGACAATATATCCCTATACACTTCAGAATTTATCCGGCTTCTTCTGTCTTCTGTCACATCATCAATAAACACTAATGACCCAGTGCCATTAGAAGCCATGCATGCCCATACCATCACACTGCCTTCACCGTGGTTTACAGATGATGTGGTATGCTTCGGATAATGAGCCGTTCCAAGCCTTCTCCATACTTTTTTCTTCCCATCATTCTGGTACAGGTTGATCTTAGTTTCATCTGTCCAAAGAATGCTGTTCCAGAATTTGGCTGGCTTTTTTAGATATTGTTTGGCCTTTCTATTCTTGAGGCTTATGAATGGTTTGCACCTTGTGGTGAACCCTCTGTATTTGCTCTCATGAAGTCTTCTCTTTATGGTAGACTTGGATAATGATATTCCTACCTCCTGGAGAGTGTTCTTCACATGGCTGGATGTTGTGAAGGGGTTTTTCTTTACCATGGAAAGGATCCTACGATCATCCACCACTGTTGTCTTCCGTGGATGTCCAGGCCTTTTTGTGTTGCAGAGCTCACCAGTGCGTTCTTTTTTTCTCAGAATGTACCAAACTGTTGATTTGGCCACTCCTAATGTTCCTGCTATCTTTCTGATGAATTTTCTTTTTTTTTTCAGCCTAAGGATGCTCTGTTTCACTTGCATTGAGAGCTCCTTGACCGTATGTTGTGGGTTCATAGCAACAGCTTCCACATGCGAATGCCACACCTGGAATCAACTCCAGACCTTTTACCTGCTAAATTGATGATGAAATAACGAAGGAATAGCCCACACCTGTCCATGAAACAGATTTTGAGTCAATTGTCCAATTACTTTTGGCCCCTTGAAAAAGAGGGGGCTACATATTAAAGAGATGTAATTCCTAAACCCTTCCTCCAATTTGGATGTGAATACTCTCAAATTAAAGCTGATAGACTGCACTTTAAGCCAATATTCAGTACTTAACTGTAACTTGAATTTATTTTGGTACACAGCCGAAATAACAAAACTTGTATCAGTGTCCAATTATTTCCGGACCTAACTGTATATACAGTAAACCTCTTAAACAGTGGGAATTATTCTGGATAAATAAATTAAATTCCCTGTCACCTAATGGTTTAAACAAAGAAATATATTTTTCATTTTTCCTTCAATGACATTTACAAAATATGTCAATATGTTTATAATATCTTATAATATATATATTTATATATACTATAAGATAATTATATATACACTAATAATATATCTTATAATATATCATGATTATATAATATATAGACTTTTTCTATTCCTCTGGTCATTTATTATAACATTTTCACATTTTTATTTTAAATTATACATACATACATTCTACAGCTGTCTGTGTATCTTGATGCATTAAATAATACACCCCCTATTAGAGTTTATTATTTTTATATTTATTATTTATACAGTATGTTAATTAATTGTATTGGTTTCATACTTATAGACACAGATTTGTATTCAACTATTTACAGAAGGTGTGGGGATGTACTGTATACACAAGTTGTGAATCGTTTCACTTGCAAGATGAGGATCTCACTCTTATATGTTGTATTATAATAGTATATGGTCTTTTGGAATAGAGTTCATTTATTCTTAAGGTGCATGTAATGCATATTGTAACATGTTTCACTGAGTTTTGTATGCGACACCTATGTACAGGCATACCCCGCTTTAAGTACACTCACTTTAAGTACACTCGCGAGTAAGTACATATCGCCCAATAGGCAAACGGCAGCTCACGCATGCGCCTGTCATCACGTCCTGAACAGCAATACCGGCTCCCTACCTGTACCAAAGCTGTGCACAAGCGGGGAGACTATAGAGCCTATTGCGTACGTTAATGCGGGGTATGCCTGTATAGTGGAATTACGATAGAGATTTTTTTCTTAGCTTTAATTTTGTAACTTTATTGCTTGATTGTATGACATAAACAAAGAACACTATCAGGTCTATACCAGTAGAGACGTCACCATGTGTATTCACACGTGACGATAATATGTCATATGTCCTGATTTAATTTTTGACATCATGACATTGGACGTCAATATGGTGGCCCCCTGCAATTTGTTAAACATGTTGGGTCTTTTTTTTGTATAAAATTCCTTTACCACTTTCAACTGTTGATAAAGGGCATTTTGGTAGCACAAAACATTGGGTCTCTAATTCTTAGGTGTCAGTCTGTTATATTTTTCTATTTTTGTTAAGGTATTAATTTCATATTGATATTTTCATTGTTGTAATTATTTCTCTTTTGTTATTACACATTGTAGCCTACAGTATGTATATTATTGTGATTATTTACATTTTTTTTACTGTGACCGTATTACAATATGTTTATGTTGTATATATATTTTTTCCCGACACGCAGGACACAGTGCAGCCACCAGCATCCATGAAGCCACATGGTGCACGGGAAATATAAAAATGTGTCCTGGCTGCTGCCAGCCGTGCGGAGTGTCATGTGTGTCAGAGCAGCAGAGGTGCCCTGCAGCTTGGAGAGGCACTGAGGACATGCTGCGGAACAGGTGCATGACTAGGTTTGGCACTGAGGACATGTGGAAGGTGGTGACAGTGAAGTGACCTGCGAAAACTAGCCTTGTGATCAAAGGTTATGGCGGCGGAGTGTCGGTGGTGATTTTGTTGCGCCAAACGTCCAAGACCAGGCAACATTTGGACCTAGAGATCTCTCTCCTCCTCTCACCCTTTGTTTGGTTATTTGTTTTCTCTTATATAGATTGTGGTGTTGCTATGATCCTTTTTGGGTAAGGTATTTTTTATATTGTTTTAAATGTACTTTTGGTAGTTGGGGATTCTCTGGTTTTTTTTTATTGCATGACAGCTTGGTAGTGAGAGGTGATTGCTCAGGTGATACAAAGCAGGTGGAAGTGTTAGACGCATGTTTTCTGAGTAAATATTAATGACGTTGAAGGACTGAGGCATGTTTTTTCCTGACATTCCTGACTAGTCTCATAATCCCGAAGCTATCGGGAGAAATGTCCTGATCTGCAGCTGCTCCAGACCTGGAGTCACTTCTGCAGGTATTTTCGGGAGATGGCCACTTAAGTCGGTTGGCTATGAATAACTGCATGACTGCCTGGTGACTGCTCCTTTTGCCTCATCGACTGAAGGACTCTTTGTGAGACACCAATCACTATTTAGTATTACAGCAGGGGAACCATCAGCACCCAGTGGAGTGTCTACCTATACGAGAAGCCAGACAAGTTACCACAAATCCTAGGCCTCAGAGAAAGAGGAGATCAACAATGCCATACACTGTGGCATTGTGAGAAGAGGAGGAGTCATTAACATCTTCTGGCCCCAGTTCTAATGAGGACATGTCGTCAGAGCACAAAGATAGAGTACCTGACATTCCCACAGACCTCTCCGGACTGGTCAGGACATACAAGATGACGGTGCTGCATTGGAACTGTATGGTTCGCACAATGCATCTTCAACCCATGGGTTAGTCAGCACTTATGGCAATCTGCACATTTTTGTGTATGATTCATTATGTGACACAGCAAACGTTTCACTTTCTAACATCCATTTAATTTAGTTTAGTGATCAGCAGACTAAAAAGTAATCTAGCAGCAGTAGCAACCCTCTTCATATTATTATTATATCCGTCCACATCAGCTTGGGCCTTGGGGGTGGCATGTTTAATTCCAAGTTGACTACCTCTAAACTTTAGGCGCACTGGGGGGCTACATCGTCTTCTTTTGTATCAGAGGGTTGCTTTAAGGAGGCGTTAAACTATGAGTCTGCTCCTCTTGGGTTACACCGGTCATTCTCTGTTAAAGAAAACAATAGAAAGGGTTATTATTTGGGTTTGTTATCTCTGCTACTCAGGGTTCAAAAGAGAACTGAGGACAGATTAGAAGAGAATAGTTGTAGAGAGATATCTATATCCTTTAATAAGTGGTTGCAGGCATTTTGTTTCTATGCTAGTGTGGTTGGTGAACCACAAGCCCCACATATGTGTAATTCTCTTTATAGGTGTGTGAGTATAATTTTAGAAGCTTACAAAACATACAGTGTCACGGGAGACCAGGACTCTTTCACAGGATCAAGCAGTAGACAGGACACAGAGATAAAAAAAAAGTATATGTATTCCGACCAGAGCCAGCAGACACAACACAATATCACCAACAGAACTATACTCACTCCAAACAGGGGACACAGGGGAAATCCTAGCAGCGCTAGTTGCCCAGCATCACCAAAATGGCTTACCTGGGGTAGCTTCTACTCCTGTGGGGAATCTGCAACTCCAGGCAGGCAATTTTAAATCTGCCACTCAGGCAGAGGCAGGCAGCCTCGGTTTCGGGTGTTCTTGGCACAACCTTAGAGTACACTGCTTAGTTCATCTCCATGCAAGCCTTAACAAGGTATGTGAACCTCAGATTGGCTGCCTCTTTTCTAGTTTCTCCGTCTCTATAGGAGATCATGGAGAACAGGGCAGTGACCAAGCACGGCACAGATGCTGTGTGTTGAGCCAATCACAGCATGGGGGCCTGTCTGTGTTGGCCAATCCAGGCTGGCAGATGTGACAGGAAGGTTGAGGCAAGGGTGCATTACAAATCAGCCAATGAGAACAGCGCCTACCTGCCCATGTTCTCAATGCTGACCTAATCTCTCTTGATGAGATAGGCGCCTCACTGTTTGCGACAGATAATGGCTCCGCTTATCAGACAACATCTCCCAGATAGGAGGCCAGACCATCTCCATTCTCCTTTGTCCTCAACCCCCTCAGGAACCAGCTATGCAGGGCAACCCTGTATATTCATCCAGACAATAGGGCAATGGCTGGGCTTCACCCTTATTATAAGAGCCTCATTGCCCATATCACCACATACAGTATGGGAGGTTCTTGTGGTTTATATTCGACTAGTAATTTAGATAAAATACTGCAGTCCACCTGTACCATAAAAGGGGTGTGAAAGACATGGACTTGTCTGTAATGACTTCACAGCACCGCACTCTTTCCCATGCCATCGCTAACTCACAGAAGTTTAGTGGTACTGCAGCTCTTAAGAAGGGAATTTTCTGGATAGTTGGTGAATCCCACTGCAAGTGGCAAAGGGCCTGTAAGTTTTGTCACGAGTGCTCAGCATGTGCAGATACAGTAACTACCCCACATTTTGTTGCTTCAAGCAAATTAGTAGTACTATTTCAAGAGAGTTTAATAGAGAATAGATACATTGAGGTTAGAAAGGATGGTACACTAGGTACAGGCCTACCTTGATCCTCAGAAAGCTAAATTGATCAAATAAAATGACTTTCTTTTTGGGTTTTGGATTCATTCATCTATGTCTCTTACACATAGTTTGAGTAGATTCTGGAGCTAATGATGCATTGTGGCCAGTGAACAATTTTTGCCACCATAAAAATTGAATCATGTTTCATTTATTACCTATTCACCTTGAATCTTTTACTAGGCTTGGTTTTCAGGTTTAAAGGGATGTTTTATTTTGATAAATGCTTATCTATGAGTTGCATAGTTACATATTAAATGAGGTTATAAAAAGACATATGTCTATCAAGTTTAACCTATGTTAAATTTAGATGACAGATACTTATCCTATATTTGTATTTACAGTATATTGATCCAGAGGAAGGCAAACAAGCCCACCCAGTGAAACATTATCTAATAATATCTCATAAGGGAAAAATATAAACTTCTTCCATACTCCAAAAATAGCAATCAGATTTGTCCCTCTATGAACATCTTTCCCATGGTTACTTAATTGGTATATTCCTGTATACAGTACATTTCCTTTGTAAACAGATGTCCAACCTTTTATGATATCTATTGTATCTGCCATCACAGTCTCTACGAGTAATGAAGTTCACATTTTAACTGCCCTTCATGTAAAGAAATCTTTCCTTTGTTGCTGGTGAAATCTTCTTTTCTCCACCCTTAAGGGATAGCCCATGTCATTTGTACTTCCCTTGGGATGAATAGTTCTTTTGAAAGCTCCTTGTATTGACCCTTAATATATTTGTATATAGTTATCATATCAGCTCTTAGACGCCTCTTTTCTAATGTAAACCAATCTAATTTAGCTAGCCTCTCCTCATGTGCCAGATTTCCATCCCCTTTGTTAATTTGGTGGCTCTTCTCAGTACTATTTCTAGTTCCATAATGTATTTTTCATGTAGTGGTACCCAAAACTGTACTCCATATTCAAGCTGTGGCCTTACTAATGCTTTATACAGTGGCATCACTATGCGTATTCCCCCCCTCCCCATCCATACCCTGTTTAATGTAAGATATGATCTTATTTGCTTGTCTAGCTATTGCCTGACATTTAGGCACTATTGGGCACTAAGTCTTGAAGCACTCCTAAATCCCTCTCCATCAATTATTCTCCTAATTTTGCCCCTTTTAATTTGTGAGTTGACAGATAAAAACACAAAAAACACAGCGCACAACGCTCATAGTGCATTAAGAATTATATTAACTCAAAACAATTAAAAGGGTAAGTATTGTGCGTACATCAAAGTAATATTAGACAAGCATTTCTGGGATAAATGTTACCCAAACACCACGTGGAAGCCGGAGTAGATGTCGTCACAGGTATTGGAAACTGCTTCGTGACCACCGGTTCCTACTAGGCAGTTGAGGAGTCCACCAAAGTCCCTGCTCACACGGAAAGTCCAGCACATCTGCAGCTCACACAGGAGGGGCTGCTCCAAACAGAACTCCACGCCAGCTGGGTTCCTCTCACTGTCCTCCGTTCAGGCACTTCCGGATTAGTGATGTCACAGGAGGGTCTCACCGGTGCTTGCGCTGGTTGCTGGATCAGTTCACGAATCGTGGAGTAGTGGGATAAAGGCAATATAACTAGCACACTTTCCAACGCGTTTCGAAACCAACAGGTTTCTTCATCAGGGAAATTTTGTACAATACAGGTCACGTAAATATTTTATTCTGTATTAATCACTTCATGTTATATACACTTAATAGCTGCGCACTGATTCTCCACTTCCTTAATTTGTGAGTTGCCTGTTTATTTTTGTTTCCCAAATGCATTACCGTACATGTATCTGTATTAAACCTCATCTGCCATTTACCTGCCCACGTTTCCTGTCTATCCAAGTCTTTCTGTAGAGAAATTACATCTTGCTCTGATTCTACTACCTTACACAATTAAGTGTCATAGCAAAGATGGAGACTTTGCTCTCTATTCCAACCTCAAGGTCATTAATAAAGAAGTTTAGAAGCAGGGGTCCTAGTATCAGGTACTCCACTCATAGCTTTTGCCAGTCCATTCCAGGGGTGATATGGTGCTCAGTCATAATATGAACTCAGGAAAGTCCTTCCAAGTCTAGAAACAAGTAGTGCCCAGAATACCTTCAATAAATAACATCTCCAATGCAATAATAATATGCACCTAGTGGTACCCATCACATTATGTCGCTCAATATTAAAATCTCCTTAGCATATATGTAGACGTAATGTAATGGGGAGGGTAACAATAATAAAGAGTACTGCTTTTTACCTTTTTTGAGGCCCTCTCAGATTATGGCAAATTCTTAAGGCGTGCAAATCCGTTGAGAAATTGTATCCAGGTAATATCTGTATGAAATGAAGCACAGCTGCAACGCGTCAAAAAACGAAGGCTCATCCAGGGTAACTCCCATAAAAAATTGAATTTTTTTAGCTCACGTGGACAGCTTACAGGTAAAAAAACAACACCCATGCATTTTGCGCCCCTGCACTTTGTCAACCTTGATAAAGTGCAGGGGGCACAAAACGCATAGGTGTTGTTTTTTTACCTGTAAGCAGTCCATGTGAGCTCAATAAATTCTATTTTTTATCGGAGTTACCCTGAATGATCCTTCGTTTTTTGTCCTGCTGCAGCTGTGCTTCGATTCATACAGATCATACCTACATAACTTTAGTTAACCTGAAAAAGTTATATTTACGACAACTCTCTGCTACTGTATCTATCCTTCAACCAGTTTTTAATCCAGGCGCAAATATTTTTTACTGAGTCCAATTTGCTTCATTTTGTATACTACCCTCTTGTGTGAAACCATATCAAAAGCCTTTTGCAAAATCTAAGTAGACCACCTCAACTGCATTACCCTGGTCTAAATTCCTACTTAGCTCCTCAAAGAAACAAATAAGGTTAGTTTGGCTTGACCTATGCTTCATAAATCCATTCTGACTATTACTAATAATTTTGTTAGCCATTAGGTATCCCTGAATTGTATTTCATACTAAATGTTCAAGTAGCTTCCCCACTATTGATGTTACTCTCCTGTTGTGATTTAGCTCCCTTTTTATATATAGGCACCACATCTGCTTTATGCCAATGTTGTGGCACTGAGCTTGTGGAAAGGCAGTCCTAGAATATTAAATGTAATGGTTTGGCTATTACGGAACATAGCTCCGTAAGAACTCTTGGGTGTATGTCATCAGGGCCAGGTGCTTTATTTATTTTAATTTTATCAAGCCACCTATGTACTTCTTCCTCAGTTAACCAATTGTTTATTAATATGGAGGTTGTGGCTTCCTCCTGTTGGACTATTTTTGCAATTGACTCCTCCCTGGTAAATACAGAGACAAATAATTTATTTAATACCTAGGCTTTTCCTTGTCTCCAATAATCTGCCCAGCGGGTGGCATTGAGATAGCCAGAGAGAGAGGTTGCAGGCTTGCGCATGTCAGATTTCCCGCTGACCCGGCTTTTCTAGCTGGCTTGGCTCTGATTGGCTACTTGGGAAAGTTCCCACGCGTTTATCGGCTATTCATTTTTGTGAATGAAACTGAAAATACTATAAGAATTGATGAGCCAATCAGATTGGGGGCCTCCTGAAGTAGGAGGTCCACAAGGCTGAAACCAATGCGGTTCAGCTCAGGAGACCCCCTGCACATGTACAGTATTATTATAAATATTTGTACAGCACGATTGCCTGTAACAGCCGTGCATTGAGACGCAGCGTCTCCATGCAGTTCTTATAGGCTGCTTTATTTATATCAGTTATCGTGCTATACTGTATAACTTTAAGCGCGATAGCAGGGGGAAAGCAGGTGCCCACGCGATATGGCACTTTTTGGCAAGGCAGGCCGAAAACGCACCGAACAGCCTTAGTGAAAAGCGCATTTGGCTGCACCCTTTTGCGCCCGAGCAAATTTTTCCCATTTCAGCGCAAATAATCGGAGATTAGTGAATCACCCCCTATGTATTTGTAACCATGTATTATTTGTCATCTTAACTCTGTGCCCAGGACATACTTGAAAACGAGAGGTAATTCTCAATGTATTACTTCCTGGTAAAACATTTTTATTAAATAAATAATAACTACTCATAGAATACCTTATTCAATAAGGAAAATAGATCTATATTCCAAATTTCTAACATCCTATGTGAAAATGTTCTCAAAGTTAACTACTATAGGCCATTCTCACACAGCTCTATTTAGAACTACTTTGATAAAATTCAAGGGTATACGACTCTATATTCAATTCTATATTCAATTCTATAATAAAGCAGCATGTACTGTAGAAATACAAAACATTTGTACTTTTATCTTAGAAATGGGGAAAAAAAAAAAAAAAAACAGTAGATGGCAACATATTGTTGGCCAATTCTCATGTGGGATCACTGCCAGGAATTAGAGAGCGTTAAGCAGTTTCCCACATTGAGGAATGCCACTGAATCTTCCCACAACATTATCTTGACCAGCTGCAACTTACATGGTTTCCCATTAGATCCTGTTTCGGAACTATCACAGATCATCACCAAGGCTCCTGTTACAACATTCTACCAAGCACTTCAAAGGCGCTCAAACTGAGGCTCGTGCTTTGCCATTATTATGATTGTTTATTTGTAAAGCACCAACATATGCTGCAGCGCGGTACAATGGGGATACAGAGACTTGATCATTACATTGCTGAACTCTTGGTGTGACGGGGATTAAGGTCGCACTTGTACACAAGTGTGGTAAATGCCGTACCAGGCATCTTAGAGAGGCTACATTGCCTTCAATAATTACATTGTTTAATCCGCTACCCTTTATGTGGCATTAGAGATGTGCAAAGGTGTCCCAGTTCGCTTTTTCAAAAGTTGACCCTAATAATAAATGAATGTTATTTGTCACATGACAGGGTCAAAAAAGGCTTACTTCTAATTTTTGTGTATACAAATATAGGCAAAACTCTAGAAAGGTTGCCATCTTTTGAAAAAATATCTCCAACATGTTAGTACAGTAATAGTTATGATCAATGAACAAATCCTTGGTTAATGAAGTTTAATTTCTTCACAGATGTTTAGCCAGCCACACATGTTCAAAATGTGACACACACATTTGCAAATGATTTATATTGCGTATACCTGCAGAACAATGTATTGGTGGCACCTATGGTGATCTGTTTTTACTCTACTGACCTGCCCAGGACACTTGTGCACTGCTTGTTGTGGATTTTATCCCATTCTAGTACAGATGCAGCAGCCATAATTTTACTAAATCACGCGGTGTATACCTCGGAATACCCATGTGATGGCGTGGGATTGCTTCCAACCGTACCGCCTTAAAACACGAGTGCATAAAATGGCATTTTAGTGTTCTGGCTTATAAACACCTGACATTGACACAGTAGCACAGTACTGTACACATTACAATTCATTCATGTCATTGCATATAATTGCACACAATCCATAAAATTTAAACAAAGCAACTGCGATAAACGCGCGTTCCCGGGGCAATTGGCCGCGTTCATGCCGCGTGCAGTACAGCAGCGCACACAAAAACGGCGCCGTGATGCCTTAAAATAACGGCCGCTGCATCTGTAGTTGCTTTGCCAGCGAGACCATAAAAATATCATCACAGTGTAGTAACATGGCAATAACAATTTAGATATGAAGGAAGCTTTGCTTGGGTTGTCAAGCACTTGATTGTAACATTTAAATGACCATGTTGTTCCTAGCTGCACAGTAATGGAAAGCACCGTTTGCATTATTTTCTTTTTTGTATTAACAGATGTAGCAGTTGCTTAGCTATAAGGAAATGTAATTATCCAAGCTGCCGATAGATCGGCAAAGACATTGCTTCCCAGGGTTCACAATATGGCTGCCTATTTCAAAAGAGGAAGTGCTGTGCCTTTGTAAATGTTTGCTATAGCAACTCAAGGAAGCTTAATAAATTGAAACTCATTAAAAAGGGCATTTCGAGTGAGGGGGGGGGGAGTGTAGTATATATTTTCTAATATTACACAACTGATGTATTTAAAAAAACACATACTGTATAATTTTGAAGGTAAGCTTAATACATTACAACTCATTAAAATTGGCATAATGATGGGGGTGCAATAGAATGAATCCAGGGTAGGAAAAACAAGAGCACAGCAGGCGGAAAAACAGGGGCTATGCATAAGCAAAATGAGTTAAAAACAATTTATTGAAATAGGGGTGACACCATGGAGGGTGGCATGTGGTAGTACCTCAGACGCATTTCACGCACTTGGCGCTTTGTCAAGAGTGTCTCACACTTTCTGGTCTGCAGAGATATATAGATTACAAAACTGGAAAGTGACGCGACGTGCTGGCCATGTGGCATCATCAGCGTCAAAACCGGAAGAGGATTCGGCGGTCGATGATCCTGCCGCAATAAGCAGTGACCCCCTCTGGATGGAGGCTAATCTTAGTACAAGGTTAAAAACAGCAACTGAGACAATGTGTATTTAATAGTGTATTAAATATGTCCTAATATTGATATTGTACCGCAATTATAACTGTAAAACATTTTACAAAAGAAACACCTGCTTTTACAAAACATATTGTTGTGGACCCACCATCATGAAATGAAAGGCAACATTTGATATATTTTACACCATATTTTGTGCAATTCCTCTCTCTCTCTCATCTCTCTCTCTCCTCTCTCTCTCTCTCCTCTCTCTCCTCTCTCTCTCTCTCTCTCTCGTCTCTCTCTCTCTCTCTCTCTCTCTCTCTCTCTCTCTCTCTCTCTCTCTCTCCTCTCTCCTCTCTCTCATCTCTCTCTCTCTCTCCTCTCTCCTCTCTCTCTCTCTCTCTCTCTCTCTCTCTCTCTCTCTCTCTCCCCTCTGTTTTCAATAGTTTTTAAAACTTTAACATTGTATTAAACTTACATGTTTATGTACTTAAGATATCATGAAACTTTCAGTCTTTAAGTCTGTTATCATTTCTTTTTGTTAGGTTCTTCTCTCATAACACATTGTTAACATGGTTCAATAAATTACTGCTTTATTTTTATTAAATATTTAGTTGATTAACATGCCTCTTCTTACTTCGGTAGCATACTGAATAATCACAAACCACTAGACCAATCAGATGTTGAACATGTCATCAGTCAGTTACTTGCTTTTCAACACTTAAAGCCTCTCAAAATATCTAGTTCTGGGTAATTTGGACATACAGAGGCAATCTAGAGCTTTGCAAGTGTAAATGGTGAAGGAGAGTCTGATGATGCAGAGTAAGAGTTCCACAGTTGGGGTGCAGCCTTGGAGAAGTCCTGAAGTGGGAATCAGAGAAAGTAATGAGGGATGGGGAGAGCCGTAGGTCATAAGTCATGTGGAGACTGCATGTGAGAGAGTACTTTTTAACATTCTGTTCATGCAATTGTCCTAACACACAGGGGAGCCCAATGCTACATCCAATTGACAAAAACATACATGGTAATAAGTACAAATAACCAAGAAACCCACAGTGCTACTGAGCGTGGCAAATGTATACAACAAAAGACAGGGGTGCCAATGCTACATCCAATTGACAAAACATATATGGTAATAAGTATAAGTACAATTACTTCAATAATAATATTTTCTTGGTTATGTAGCATTAGGCACCCCCTGTCTTTTGTTGTATACATTTGCCACAGTCAGTATTGACACACACACACATACATACATACACACACATATATATATATGATGTGGTTGGTGTTGGGGTTTGAGTTTACTGGGAAAGTGTGTGTTAATTCAATTTCTAACTGGCGACAGTTGTTTGGGGGTAGGTGGCCCCTCCTCCCAGAGCTCACCCCTCCCCACCTTTTAAACTTGGGAGGTTCTCTCATTTTGCTGTATGGACAAGACCCTCTGAGGTTGTTTCCCCTCATACAGAGGTAAAAGGAAAGGTTCACAGTGTAGTGTTAGGACCTGCATATTTGGTTATACCTTGGCGTTGTATGCAGGCTTATGATGCTATGGCATAATCTTTTTACATATTACACATTTTTACACATTACCTTTTTTAGCACTCATACATACTGATGTGTCAAAGGCCATTACAACATAGATGTGCGCAGATCTTCCGTGGCTTTCAGCGTGATCAGACCTGTAGTTGCAGCAGGCGCAGGAGTTTGGTGGCAGCTGTCCTCTCTGGAGCGGCGTGGGTGCTGTGTAAAATACAGTACTCCCATCTGATAATTTGGACGCCTGTGACATGGAGTCCGACTAACTAAGCACATGGTACACGGTTTGTACTTTTTCCACCGGCAATATGTATGACTGCAGTTATCTGATCAAGCTGTACCGGCATATTAACCCAAGAAGGATGATCTTCTGCCTGGCTGCGCTTGTTCCAACTTGACATCAGAGGTTACATATACGGATGCCTGACGGGCGATCACAAAGGTATGTTAGCCTAAAAGTTATACTACTGTATCTCCTCTAGGACTTCAGAAGATTAGTGACCAGTGTCTGCATCTGCTGACATACAGTATTAGGACATTCGATTCTTGTCCAGACAGTGCTCGTCTATACATTGGTGTCTTACCAATCTATAAGGGTACTGTATGCAGGACTTTCACTAAGCTCTATCATCAGGCACTAATCAGTAGAAAGTCCGGAGATGCAGAGTCCTCTTACATCTGTTTCATCTGCCTTTCCTATTGGGAACTTTACCTTTTAGGTACAGTACTTTGAACTGTATGCTCTAATTCATTTATTTATAAAATGTTATACCAGGTATTAATGTATTATAGGTGTAACAGGTATTCCCTCTACCCCAAGCACAGATATAGTGTGTGAGGGGAACCTATGTGTTACCAGGATAATGCCCGGAATTTAAGCAGCAGAATGTGTAGCTTTCAATGTGTTTATTTCCAGTCCATCAGCTTTCAGAACAGCTGCGACAAGGCAGGGGATTCGTCTGATTGAAGTAACAGCTCTGAGACAGGGCAGGGGATTGGTCAGAAGTATCAGCCACGGGTTTGACTCCTCCCCTCCCGAGCTGACTGAGATTTTTCTGAGCAGATTCAGTTGAATTGGAGGGGGAGGGGGGCGGGGAGTCTGCAAAGCAAATAAGTAAGTGGCTTGTCTGCAGTTTCTTTGTGGCTGCAGTTTGTGTGTGTCAGTAGCAGTGTGTTTGTGCTGTGCTGTTGTATATCTGTGTAGAGGTGGTGTGTGTCAGCAGCAGTGTTTATGGGTGTAGCATGTGTGTGTAGAGGATGCTGTGTTGTGTGTAGAGGTGCTGTGTATAGAGGTGCAGTGTTGTGTGTGTATGTTGTGTGTGGTGTATGTATGTTGTGTGTGTAGAGGTGCTGTGTTGTGTATAGAGGTGTAGTGTTGTGTGGGGTGTGTTTAGAGGTGCTGTGTTGTGTGTAGAGGTGGGGGGAGTGCAAAGTTTAGTGGCTGCATTTTTTATTGTGGCTGCAGTGTGTGTGTGTTGTGTTGTGCTGTTGTATGTGTAGCAGTGTTTGTGTGTGTAGAGCTGATGTGTGTGTATAGAGCTCCAGGTGTGTGTGTGTGTGTGTGTGTGTGTGTGTGTGTCAGTGTCAGCAGCAGTGTTTATGGGTGTAGCATGTGTGTGTAGCAGCAGAGTTTGTGTGTGTAGAACTGCTTTGTTGTTTGTGTGTGTGTAGAGCTGCAGTGTGTGTGTGTGTGTAGAGCTGCTGTGTTGTGTGTGTGTGTGTGTGTGTGTGTGTGTGTGTGTGTGTGTGTGTGTGTGTGTAGAGCTGCTGTGTTTGTGTGTGTGTGTGTGTGTGCAGAGCTGCTGTGTTGTGTGTGTGTAGAGGTGCATTGTTGTGTGTGTGTGTGTGTGTTGTGTGTGTGTGTGTGTGTGTGTGTGTGTGTGTAGATGTGCTGTGTTGTGATTGTAGAGGAGGTGCTGTGTTGTGTGTCTAGAGCTCCAGTGTGTTTGTGTGTGTTTGTGTGTGTGTGTAGAGGTGCTGTGTTGTGTGTGGTGTGCTGTTTGTGTGTGTGTGTGTGTGTAGCAGCAGTTTGTGTGTGTTGAGCTGCTGTGTGTGTGTGTGTGTGTGTACACAGAGGGGTGGCAGTGTGTGATATAGATATCTGCAGTGTAAGCGTAGAGGTGGTTTCATGTATTTACCATTTTAGTTTAATAAAAATATCTATTTAACTATACAAAAGTGTCTATTATTTATGAAAAAAGTCTACATTTAGCCTATAATAGTAATAATCCCCTCAGAACAGGGCATTACTGGCCAATAATGCCCTGGCTGGGTTAAAGTCCCTCGGCTTCGCCTCGGACCTTCAACACTTCCAGCCAGGGCATTATTGGCGAGTAATGCCCTGTTCTTCAGGGATTATTACTTAATTATAGGCTAAAGCAGTAAAATTCAGGGCATTATTGAAAACCCTGCTCTCTGATTGGTTAAAATTCCGGGCATTATCCACAGTAATGCCCTGAATTTCAGCATCTTGCAAAATTCAGTTTTCAATTTGTTTATTTCCAGCCAATCAGCTTTCAGAACAGCTGAGACAGGGCAGGGGTTTGGTTTGAATTAAGTAAAAGCTCTGAGATATGCAGGGGATTGGTCAAAAAGTATCAGCCACGGTTTGACCTCTCCTCCTCCCGAGCTGACTGAGATTTTCTGAGCAGATTCAGTTGAATTGGGGGGGAGGGGGGGGGGAGAGAGAGACTGCAAAGAAGTAAGTGTGTTGTGTATAGAGATGCAGTGTTGTGTGTGTGTGTGTGTGTGTGTGTGGGGGGGGGGGTTGTAGAGGTGCTGTGTTGTGCTGTGTTGTGTGTAGAGCTGGGGGGGAGAGTGCAAAGTTTAGTAAGTGGCTGCATTTTTTATTGTGGCTGTAGTGTGTGAGTGTAGAGCTGGCGTGTGTGTGTGTGTATAGAGCTACTATGTGTGTGTGTGTGTGTGTATAGAGCTCCAGTGTGTGTGTGTGTGTGTGTGTGTGTGTGTCAGTAGCAGTGTTTATGGGTGTAGCATGTGTGTGTAGCAGCAGAGTTTGTGTGTGTGTGGAGCTGCTGTGTGTGTAGAGCTGCTGCTGTGTGTGTAGATGTGCTGTGAAGTGAATGTAGAGGAGGTGCTGTGTTGTGTGTCTAGAGCTCCAGTGTGTGTGTGTGTGTGTGTGTGTGTGTGTGTGTGTGTGTGTGTGTGTGTGTGTGTGTGTGTGTGTAGATGTGCTGTGTAGTGAATGTAGAGGAGGTGCTGTGTTGTGTGTCTAGCTCCAGTGTGTGTGTGTGTGTAGAGGCATTGTGTCCTGGAACCAGATTCCATATTCTCTATCTCCCTTTGCAGCTCATGGGATTCATTTTTCCATAGTACAGCTGCCTGTTATTTTCCCTGTCCCAGCAGCTAGCTGCATGTGAAAAGGCAACATTATTGTTACATGTTGTTTACACAGCCTGTGTTGGTTGCCTGCATCTCCTATTCTCCTAGCTGAGAGTGGGCTATTCCTACACCCCTGTCCTTGCTGACAGTTAGTATAGTCTCACTTTCTTTCTAGTGTGACCCTTGCTCCTCACTTCCTTTTCACCCTGGACTCTGAGTGAGTAACTGCCTACTATTTACCCCAGCAAGGCCTTTTTGTTTTAAACTGCTTTATCCTTGATACACTGCACTTCAGACAGAGAAGCACTCTCTACCTACACTACTTCTGCAAGTCCCTTTCTTCCTGTGATATTTCCTCAATAAAACTAAGAAAGACAAAAGGACTTGTTTGTGCTTTGGAAGAGGGAAGGCATGAGTTAAGCTTACTGGAACTATTCATACATCATTCGTGACCCTGGTTCCAGGAAAGTAAAACAAAGACCGTGTGGTGGGGAATCACACAGGAGCTGCTACTCAAAGACTTTATGCTAATACAGAATAGTCTCTGCACCCGAGGACAAGCAAGCAGCTTTACACTGCCAGACAGGGCAGCAGACTTTATACAGGAAACTGCACACAGCCTGCAGCCTTAAAAACAGCAAGCAGTTTACACTGCACACAGCCTGCAACCTACACTCAAGGCAGCAGCTTTGCAGACAGACAGTTCATAGCACACAGAACTTTGATTGCCTTCCTCTGTTTGAGTTCACCCTCTGCCCAGCTCCATAGTGAGGAACCACCATCTCACCTACCCCTGCGCACATCCCTCGGTTAGCGCCACCAAGGGCCACGCCACCGGACACCCGCCAGGACACGGGTCCAAGCCACCGGACACCTGTGAGTACAGCTACCCCTATGCTGAACGCTGCAGGACACCGCTCGGCATCATCTGAGACAGTCGCCCATCGCTGATGCAGGTAACAGACCGCACGCCACACGCACTGGCTAAAGGCCTACACACACCTACAGCATGACAGAACTCAGAGCCTCACCAGACATCACGCAGGAGAGTGACCACTCAGACACAGAGACCGCTGCGCAACTGCAACAGGCGCAGGCAGACGCAAGGCCTAAACGGACAGTCACACTGACACAAAAGGTCCGTGAAAAATATGAGACTGACATTGAAGCGCACCGCGCTAAATTAGAGTTGGCCTGGGAAACAACCACACTTTGGATATGCAATGTCGCCGGCGCTGGTAACTATGTACAACAGCTCGAGCAGGCAATAACTCAATTGAAGATAGATCATTCGCACTACGAAGCACTGTCACAGACATATTTCACCTATCTAACAAGAACTAACACTGAAGATAGCCTGCGAGCTGCGCGACCTGCAAAAGGCGATCGACCTAGAACGTGATGGCATCTTGCAGACCGCCATTACGGACGCCCAAAGCGAGAGAAAAGAGCTCCTCCTGGAGACCGCGTCACATCACTCTAGCACATCCAGACACTCGTCAAGGTCAGCAAGATCAGCGCAATCTAACGTGTCCAGCGCTACCAAGGTGCGAGCCACCGCAGAGGCCGCACGTGCCAGGGCCGAATATGTTCGGAGAGAGGCAGCCATAAGGGGAGAAAGAGCGCGCGTACAAGAGGAGGAGCAGAACGCCGCAGCCAATGCCGCCGCCAATGCCTCCGCCAAAGCCGCAGCCACTGCTACCGCCGCCGCCGCCGCTGCAGCCACTGCTACCGCCGCTG
Source organism: Ascaphus truei (assembly GCF_040206685.1). Lineage (NCBI taxonomy): Eukaryota > Metazoa > Chordata > Amphibia > Anura > Ascaphidae > Ascaphus > Ascaphus truei. Next base: position 224,635,861 of record NC_134485.1, read on the forward strand.
CCGCCACAGCCGCTGCCGCCACAGCCGCTGCGCGGAGGAAAGCCGAATTTGATGCGGAACTAGAGGCCCTAAATCAAGAGAAGGAAGCCGCCGCCATAGCCCAAGCTGAAGTCCTAGAAGCAGCCGTGAGACAGGACGGCGGGGAGCAACCGTACAGACGGATAGCCTCAGAGGATCCAGCCCAATGCACTGAAGACTACGTAAGGAGCCTCTTCAGTGTAAACACCAGCACACCACCTCAACACGACTGGAGCGATACCACAGACACCGAAGACTTGCTAGGTCCATGTGGAGAAGACGCTGTTCCCCTAAGAGTACACGCTACCTAGGACTGCCACTGCTGCAACAGTGATCCACACGCCAGCGCGCACATGGATGCACTTCAACAGGCTCGCAATCCAGGTACACCCACACGGGAAAATACAGCCCCTCACACCGACCAGCAGTCATCACGCGTCCACGCCAAGAAAGAGGCGACCGCACGGACCCTCCCAGCAACTACCTCAGAACATGACCAACACGCCGATGCCTCAGGCATGACAGACATAGCCAAGTACATGATCCGGTGTGACCTGGTGCAAACAGGACTCAACAACTTTGACGACCGTCCTGAGAACTACCGGATGTGGAAGTTCATGTTCAAGGATGCAATCAACAGCCTGGGCTTCTCAGCAAGGGAAGAGCTCAACCTGCTATCCAAATGGCTGGGAATGGAATCCAGGGAGCATGCGAAGAGACTTCGGACGGCAAACGCAAACCACCCCCAAGTAGGTCTCGACCTAGTATGGGAAAGGCTAGAAGAGTTCTACGGTATCCCCGAAGTAGTCAAAGATTCGCTCTTCAAGAGAGTCGACAGCTTTCCCAGGATCACAGCTAAAGACTACTCGAAGTTACGAGAGCTCAGGGACCTGCTGCAAGATCTGGAGTTTGCAAGGAAAGACCATTCCTTAACAGGTCTCAACGTCCTAGACTCGGCTCGCGGAGTGAGACCCATCTTGGAGAAGCTACCTTACAACCTCCAAGAAAGATGGATTTCACATGGCTCCAAATACAAAAGGGAGAAGCAAGTCGCCTTCCCTCCCTTCTCATTCTTCCTGAGCTTCATCCGTGAAGCGGCAAGGACAAGGAACGATCCCAGTTTCATCTTGGGTGCACAAACCACACACATTGCAAGCAGCCTGAGGAATGAGAGACCAGTGGCGAGATACGGTAACACTCAAACACCCATCTCGGTTAACAGGACGGACGTGTCTCCCACGACCCAAACTACTCCCGATCAGTCGGTCGCCGGAGACAAGGAACCAAGGGACCCAAACAGGGAATGTCCCATACACAAGAAGCCACACCCACTTAACAGGTGCTTTGGGTTCAGGATGAAGTCCCTAGAGGAACGCAAGAGTTACTTGGAGAATTCGGAGTTTGCTTCAGGTGCTGCGGTTCCACGACTCACCTAGCCAGAGACCTCAAAGAAGAAATCAAATGTTCAGTGTGCAAAAGTGACAAGCACGTAATATCTTTACATCCAGAGGCGCTGACACTCCACCGACTCAACAACCCATCCTCCATAGCGGAGCATGGCGGGGAGGAAGGAGAGCCAACATCTGTCACGTCTCAGCGCACCAAGGTTTGCGGAAAAGGAAGTGACAAAATGTCCTGCTCCAAAATATGCCTTGTCGCAGTGCACCCCCAGGGACAACCTGAGAAGGCTATTCGGATGTATGCAATCCTCGACGACCAAAGCAACAGATCATTGGCGAAGACGGAGTTCTTGAACTTATTCAACTCACAAGACAATGCCTCACCCTCAGAACCTGTGCAGGGTCAACTGAGACCACAGGGAGAAGAGCAAGAGTTAACGTCATACGTTCAGTGGATAACAGAGTGAAGATAGCTCTCCCCACACTCATCGAGTGCAACCACATGGCTGCAAATAGGGACGAGATTCCCAAACCAGACGTGGCACGCCGTCACCCGCACCTCAGAGGAATAGCCAACTACATTCCGCCGGTAGAACAAGGCGCCAAGATCTTGCTGCTGCTCGGTAGGGACATCTTGAGGGTGCACAAAGTCCGTAAACAGCGTAACGGACCCCACAACGCACCATACGCCCAAAGACTTGACCTAGGATGGGTGATAGTGGGCAACGTGTGCACCGACAAAGGGCACAGACTAGACTATGTCGACGCCCACAGAACGATGATAACAGAATGTGGACACACATCCGTCTCTGAACCATGTCTTGGCCATCTCCAAGTGACAGGAGGGCCAAGTGAAGAGAAGAGACAAGGTCATACCCCAGAGATCAACAAAAACATCCTCACATCAGGGGGATGTGACAATGGCCTAGGATGCTTAGTGGTTCAGACAACCAAGGATGACGAGTCGACTCCACTGAAGGAAGAAAGTAACCTCCCAAAGGTGACCGACAAAGGGATAGTCCAAAAGACAATAAACGATCGGATGGTCCTCCTGCGAGCAATGGCACGGCTAAGACGTACAGTTATTCCTCTCCGCAGAATACCAAGTGGCAAAGCAGCCAGCTGCCACGGCTGGCATAGCCGCAAAAGATTGTGCCCTGCAGGTGAAGCCACAATGGCAAAAAGGCTGTCCTCTCACACGTCAAAAAAGAGACAGTCGCAGAGACATTTCACAAAGGGATTTACCAGGACAAAAGAGACTGTTCCTCGTTATGTCCAGGGAGAAAACAGCCTCCTGACGGCAGTTAACAAAGAGACACAAAGGCGTATCACCAACATACGTGGAGACGTTCTCGTGCAAGAGGAATGCACCGATGACTTAGGGTGCACAGCGTTCCAGACAACAAGGGACGGTAACAAACAAGTACTGTCGATGGAAGATGGAGAATTCCGGAAGTTAATGGATAAGGAGCTCTTCAAGGACAGATCAGGCAGTTGGGTGACCCCGCTACCATTCCATTCACCAAGAAGACGCCTCACAAACAACAAAGAACATGCCACCTCTAGGCTCACTTCGCTCCGCTGCAACCTACAAAGGAAACCGGAGACCAAACATAATTTTGTGGCCTTCATCCAGAAGACATTCCTTAGCGGCCACACAAAGCCAGCACCTCCACTGAAGGAAGGTAAAGAATGCTGGTACCTCCAATCAACTGGGGTCTACCACCCTCAGGAACCCAATCAAATCTGTGTAGTGTTCAGCTCCAGCGCTCAGCACCAGGGAGTCTCCCTGAACGACGCCCTCTTCACTGGACCAGACTTGCCAACCAGTCTTCCCGGAGTGTTGATCTGCTTCCGCAAGGAACCAAAAGCCATCTTCTTCTCCCAAACGCCAGGTGTTAGAGCGACAGGCTAACACGACTGGCATATCTACAAGGGGATGCACTCTGTAGGTGAAACTACAGAGACAAAAGGACTGTTCTTCTATAAGTTTGAAAAGAAACAGGACCAGAGACTTTTGCAAAAGACATTGTGGTGCACCCAGCTAACCTGTACCAGTGCATCCGCTTGGACACGAACTTTGCATTGTTATGTTTGTTGTACTGCACATATGTTCCACATATTCCAGGAATATAGTGGTATCTCCAGATACCAGACGGGGAGTGTCCTGGAACCAGATTCCATATTCTCTATCTCCCTTTGCAGCTCATGGGATTCATTTCTCCCTAGTTCAGCTGCCTGTTATTTTCCCTGTCCCAGCAGCTAGCTGCATGTGAAAAGGCAACATTATTGTTACATGTTGTTTACACAGCCTGTGTTGGTTGCCTGCATCTCCTATTCGCCTAGCTGAGAGTGGGCTATTCCTACCCCCCTGTCCTTGCTGACAGTTAGTATAGTCTCACTTCCCTTCTAGTGTGACCCTTGCTCCTCACTTCCTTTTCACCCTGGACTCTGAGTGAGTAACTGCCTACTATTTACCCCAGCAAGACCTTTTTGTTTTACACTGCTTTATCCTTGATACACTGCACTTCAGACAGATAAGCATTCTCTACCTACCCTACTTCTGCAAGTCCATTTCTTCCTGTGATTTTTCCTCAATAAAACTAAGAAAGACAAAAGGACTTGTTTGTGCTTTGGAAGAGGGAAGGCATGAGTTAAGCTTACTGGAACTATTCATACATCATTCGTGACCCTGGTTCCAGGAAACACTGTGTTGTGTGTGGTGTGCTGTTTTGTTTGTGTGTGTGTGTGTATCTGTGTGTGTAGCAGCAGTTTGTGTGTGGGAGCTGCTGTGTGTGTGTGTGTGTGTGTGTACACAGAGGGGACGGCAGTCTGTGGATATAGATATCTGCAGTGTAAGAGTATATAGAGGTGGTTTCATGTATTTACCATTTTATTTTAATTAAAAAAATCTATTTAAATATACAAAAGTGTCTATTATTTATGAAATAGGCCTACATTTAGCCTATAATAGTAATAATCCCCTCAGAACAGGACATTACTGGCCAATAATGCCCTAGCTAGGTTAAAGTCCCTCGGCTTCGCCTCGGGCCTTCAACTCTTCCAGCCAGGGCATTATTGGCAGTAATGCCCTGTTCTGAGGGGATTATTACTTAAGTAATACATCGAGATTTACCTCTTGTTTTCAAGTATGTCCTGGACAGTACATGTGTACTTGCTTGCTAATCTTTTTTATACATATTTTTATCCTTGCTTTTCCAATCTAAGTAAAAATATTGAATTTCACGTGTGGATTCTGGACACCTTTTCGTTTGATTTTTCTACACTGTACCAGATAGCCTCTCTAGCCAATCTGTAAATCAGAAAAGGAAACAGAGATAATAGTTAACACGTGACTCACTCTGCAGGGACGGCCCAGATAACAACATGAGAAAAATAATACTTTAGAACAAATCTGGTATTTTTGAATGTAAGCTAGGAATTGAAGTAAAGTCTTAGCTGCTAGGCCTCATCTTTTATTATGGGTAGGCCAATATTTGTGGGAGCACTTCAAATGTTGTCAGGACCAAGTTTTACTGTGAAATAACTGTGGTAGAGACAAGGGTTCTCCAGAAAAGATCAGTCAGACCCCCACAGACGGGGAAAAAAGTCTTGCCAAAAAATCCAGTAGCCACCGTGTTGGGGATGACTCAGCTATGCTAATTGTGCCCAGCTACAGGGGTAGGGGGAAAATCTATTAATATAAGGGACTTGGCTCTCCGTCTTTAGATCCCAGGAGGAACCAGAGGAGGGGATTTCACCTTTAAATATGTTTATAATAAGTATCTAGGAAAGAAGTCCATTTGTTATTTTTCGGTGAGGGAAAGGTTACTATCAATTACAGGGTCTCCCTATATGGCCCTTAGGCACGTCTTACCCACAAGAGGGGATGGCAAGGCACGGTCATAGGTTACTTAGTAATAGGTTCCTTAGAGTATCACCCCATACTGTAGCTGCCATAAGGGATCAGTTCCCAGCTGTCCTCAAAAGATGGTAGCAGTAGCTATGTCAGGGGGATATGGTGTGCTTCCTCAAACTTGAGGGCATCCTACATTCAGGTCCCAGTGGAGGTGGAAGTGGCTACATTTGCAAAAAAAAGTGACAAAACAAGTAGGAAACAAGTGTGCCTCTTTGGGGAATGCTGCGTGAGCACTACTAAAGAAGAATTGTATTATTGAACTGTTCAAATAAAGTTAAAGAAAAGTTCCTGGTACCCTCTATGTGTTTAGTGCTCACCATACCAGCTCTGCATGAACTCCAGCACCCTGAGAACCTGATGAATAAGGTAACAAACCGCTGAGCATTGCATACAACCCCATACAGACAGTGAGATACTCTGGTGTGGCCCCTCTTCTATTGTCCAGAGATATTACACACACACATATAAATATATATACACATATAATACATACATACATACATACATACATACATATACCCACAGTATGAAACATTTGTCTGTTTTGATGCTCTACTTAGAGGCAGGGATTTCCATTCCTATTGTCTGACTTTGCTTCACTTATTGTATTATAGTTCTCTGTACAGGCATACCCCGGTTTAAGGACACTCACTTTAAGTACACTCGCGAGTAAGTACATATCGCTCAATAGGCAAACGGCAGCTCACTGTAACGATGCGCGGAACACGCCCCCTGCGGCGTGTCCCTTCCTTACCTGTTTACTTCTGATCGCCGCCCTCTAGCTGCGAGTCAAGATCCTGTGTCTTTAAGGATTCTGAAGCAAGCAACGCCATCTTGCTTTCTGGCAAACCCTGCCCTCTTCCTCCTGACAGGAAGTAAGCCTCTCTTTGACTTTCTCTTTGCATTTAGTCTTTTGCTACCAGCCCTGGTGCCTGCTGGTACTCATCGCATACGGTTCCTGCCTGGACCTCCTTGGGACCTTTACTTATCTCCTGTGGATTCCGGAGGACTGGGAAAGTCACTCTTATACTACTAAGGTTAGTTTACCGTCGGGTAGTGTAGGTACCTGCTTAGTAGGGTTCACCTTGACGTGGTAGCAGGCTTATAATTCCTTGGCCAATGGATTAGACTAAGAACCCTTATGTTATGTTTAGTTTCGCTGCACCTTGCTGTTCTGTCACTATGCCTTTAAGAAGTCTGGACGTTCTCCAAGAAGCAATCCTTCTCTGGATGTTACCTTGTGCTCTGGACTCCATGCCCATGTTCCATGTTCCTGGTTTCTGTTTCCAGACTCCCGTGCTGAAGCGTTGGCTTCCCGCAACCCCCGCGTTGGTGCCTGAGAACGCGCGCACTCCCGCTCTGCTGACAGAGCATGCGCGCACATGCAGCTGGATCATTCATGTCTCTGAGTAAGCACCGCACCTCCGGACGCGTCGCGCATTCTCATGCGCGCGGCGCGGTCACGTGACTACGTGCGCCGATCCCCAGCTGCACGGCAACTTACTCCCTTCGTATCCCCTGCGGCCTCCCAACCTCGCTAACGGGTCCTTCCCCTTTTCCCTGTGCTTGTGAGGAGAGCACAAGCGTGACACTCACGCATGCGCCTGTCAGCACGTCCTGAACAGCAAAACTGGCTCCCTACCTGTACCGAAGCTGTGCGCAAGCGGGGAGACTATAGAGGCTGTTACACATGCGTTATTTACATCAGTTATGCACGTATATGACGATTGCAGTACAGTACATGCATCGATAAGTGGGGAAAAAGGCAGTGCTTCACTTTAAGTACATTTTCGCTTTACATACATGCTTCGGTCCCATTGCGTACGTTAATGCGGGGTATGCCTGTACTGTATTGTCGTTGAAAAGCGCTAAGTACACTGTGGGAACTATATAAAGATATACATACAAACATACAGCCGTGGATTTCAAGATCCGCTGCCCCTAGGCACTTACATGTGGCATCCGATTCCTTGCTGCCGCCCTAGTTCTCTTTCCGAATCGCAGCCTCAACTGACGCCGTGGACGTTACCAATGTGACAAAGCACGGTCTTGTGTTGCCATGGTAACGCGATGTCATGACGTCATTTGACGGTGTGCCGTTATGTTGCCATGGCAACAAGACGCCATGTGATGCCACGTTGGTTACATCAGCAGCGTCATTTGATGCTGCGATTTGGAAGAAGCATCGCGGCCACCACATGTAAGTGCCTTCTGATAAGGCCAGATAGGGCTGAGAGCGCCGAAAATGTTGGCGCCCTAGGCCCAAGCCTATCGGGCCTAATGGATATTGCCACTGCATACATAACATAGTAAACATATTGTCTTTTATTATTTCTCTTTTACTTACAGGAGTTTTTATTCTTTAGCACCAATTAAACAATAATTAGTAGTAATTAGTAGTAATAAGTAATGAGTTTACTCTCGAAGTTTGCACTTCTCACTTTTGGGTAAAGAATTTGACAACCACACAGCATGAACCAAAAAGTAACTTTATTATATATATATATATATTTATATATTTTTTTTTTTTTCTAGTAAATCATAATACCCTTTTGGAATTTAAACATATTTCATGATTTTCAGTGCTTAAAAATTATAATTTAAAATATTAAATACTGCCTATATACATTATAATGCCATGTACTACTGTATCTATAATATGACTGGAGAGGGAGGAAAAAAAGGAAGGTGTAGCGTTGTTTAAAAGTTAACACAATATACCTGCGGATAATGCATGAGAAGTATCCGTGTTTCATTCGACTTCTTTTATACAGTAGGCATTTTTGCTAATGAGTAATACTCTCTCCTCTAAGTTCTGTCTGAAAAAGTAATACAATATGTTGTGGGGAGGGGGAGTATGGAGAGAAAGGAATTTACATAGGTTTATATACACACGTAAAGAAGGAAGAAGCAGCGCTAATGTGTATTACTAAAGTGTGATCAAATAGCCATACACTCCTGCAGCCAACAAGGACGGGTCATCCAAACCCCAAATAGCAGTGAACAAGAAAAACTCTGGCGCTTGGAGAGTAGAATTAGAATTCCTAATGAAAATAGCGATGGTGGGAGTGTAGAGAAATATAAACAGCAGATACAAATATACGAAAATTTAATGAAACATATTACCTTTGTCACAGAATTGGAAAATATAGTGTAAGCCTTATCTCATTAAAAATACATAAAATACACACATATAAAATATTGTGAATAGGAGATCCCAGATAGGTGACTAATACACAACGTGAAACCTATAGGTATAAGGATGTTCTCCTAGGATGGTTGGCAATCCTCAAAGGAAACAAGAACCTATTTGAACACCTAATGTTTTATTATATTTTCGTATATTTGTATCTGCTTTTTACATTTCTCTACACTCCCACCATCGCTATTTTCTTTAGGAATTCAAATTCTACTCTCCAAGCGCCAGAGTTTCTCTTGTTCACTTATTTACACACGTAAGGTAAACATTTATGTATGGCTTTGTAACGGTAGTTAATGAAGTGATTTCCTTACTGTAGTTTATTTGTTCAAAAGCATTTTAAGAGAACGGGTTAGTGTGCTTACAATTGCAGCCATAGTACTTGAATGTCGAGCTAGAAGTTTAACACTTGAATCGTTGAATATCTTTACTGATGTTGTTTCCGCTACCCTCAGCAAACAAATGTAGTTCAATACAACCTCCTCTATTTTAGCTACAATTTCTTGTTGCTGTACTTCAGAGTTCATTGCGTTTACTAATCGCATGCAGGCTTCTGATAAGCAACAGAGAATTTGAAAACTAGAAGTCATAGCTAAAAGCATTTCCTCTGGGCCTCTGTCCGACATGGCCATTTTCCTGCAGGCACTTCCTAACTGTCTTGATTCTATAGACAAACGTTGTTTATATTGAGAAAGCTCAAAGTCATACACTTCTAGGGTTGCATCTTCTCCCTTTTCAACGTTTGATCGTATCAGGCCAAGTAACTCATTAGCATCTTTTTGAGCAGCATGAAACCCATCAGGTATTGTATAAGCTTTTTCTTTTAGTGCATTTACTCTTGCAATTTGTTCATCAAAGTCCATGTCATGGAAGTTAGCTTCAGCTTGCCCATTAATGTTGTCATTCTCCGTGTATTTAGTGGTTATTTGTAGGGTGGCTGTAGGAGATTCTATTTCTTTGCTTCCACATCCAGTGGATAAAAACAGATCACTTTCTTGTTGCGTATCAGCTGGCGTCTGTGGTAAAGACACACATGATAGCTCCTTTTTTTCTTTATTATTTCCATTGTCAGCTTCTTCACACTCATCGTCTTCTTCATCACCATTATTTCCCCTGTTTTGGAAGCAGTAACTAAAGGGCCCTCGACATCTCCAACTGCTTGAATCTAGCTTCAATAAAGGCAAAGATCTAGATTGTTTCTGTACCTTTTGCATAGAACCGGTAACAGAAGACCTTTTGCTTTCTTTGTTTTCACAGATAGAATTCACAGAACTGTGAGAACAACTTTTGGATAGTTTTTTCCCCAACGGAAGCTCAGCTCTCTTTTCAGATCTGGATGTTCCAGTCTCTGTAACATCCAAACACAAGCTTATTGAAGAGATGTTCTGATCTGTAAACTCCATGCCTGAGGATCTTGTTACGACACTGCTGCTGCGTCTCAGTACTTTTCGGTTATGAGGCATTCTTAGACTTCCACCTATAATGTCATATGGACGTGAACTCATCTCTGCTGCACATGCCTGATACCCTTGGTGGAAATGATGAGAGTCTTGAATTTGAATTGACACATTTGATTCTGTGCAAATGCTGGATGGTGTAATTGGGTCACCTTTGGGATGTTCTGTAATAGCCGAAGGCATGCCTCCTCTGCTTCTTCCTTTTGCAGGTTCTGTGAAAGCTACACTAGGGGTAGTATAAAAGCAGAAATATTTGTTAAGCATTTCTGAAAGGTTTTATATGAAATCACTTTGCACATTTATAGTAACAGGAACAAATTAGACGGTTCAATTTCATTTCTACTCAACGGTGCTCACCAACAAGGTGTTTAAGCAATGACTAAATGTGTATGTGCTACTTTAAAATGTTTCCATGCAATATTTGAATATATGAATTACCAGTACGACATATAACTGATCCACCTGATTCCAGTGCAATAAATGGATTTGCAATAAATTGATTTTCTATAAGGGATAATAAGAATATACTGTATAGGATCAAAGGGCATTTTGCAATAAGTTGCTTTGATAATAGTCCAAGCACTTTGATTACCTAAGAATTATAAGCACAGTATGGCTAAATAGCCAAATATGTCACAACAGAATGATTAATCTATCTTTCTAATTTCACTATTTTAACAGTGATGTTTACAGTGGTTAAAGCAGAAATCCCCCCAGAAGTCTATGAATTTAAAGCAGCAACTCCTCCCTCAAGAAGTCTAAATGAGTTTCTCATAAGATGTTAGTATCTTGCCCCCAGAGCATGTCCTAATCTTTTTATAAAAATAATTTTAAAAATGTAGTGTAGAAATCATGATTTTCTTAATCTCTAGCTTCTGAGGTCACTCATTTTAACCTAGACACTTAATATGTTAAACACTCATCTCCTAAACAGAGCATCAGATTTTAAAAATAAAAACAGTGTTGGAAAAGGCAAGAAGAGATCTCGTAAACAAAATTGCCTTGGGTGGTGCACTGTATACTAGTATACTTTACATTAATAAACCATATAAACAGACACGCACCAATGATATGTTTAATACGATCACCGATAAACGCTTCAGGGCCCATTATATATATATACACACAGTTGTATAAAACCCTATTTATCATTACTCAGGCCAAAAAAAGTTGTCACAACTTTAAGTTTTAAAGACCAAAATGTACAGATCATAAAGCACTCATGAGTTTGGTTACTGTCCCTAACAACAACGTTGCATTGTAATATTATTTAATAATAACCCTACATTCAAATGTAAACAATGATGGCGATGAGCAAATATAATACACTAAACTTCTTTTATCCTAATATTTATGACAATTTACCACTGAAAATATGTTAACCAAGCTCTAACAAATAATGTGTACATTAATTATTGAGAAAAAATTGACATGTATTCCACTGTGGAATATATACATTATGTTGGAAGTTGGAATTTGAATGAGATGTTTAGCTTTGGAAGAGTGTTGGTAATTTGAAGTCTTTATGCTTAATTTCTTTTGGCATTTTAATTATGGTCACTGTCAGAAGACAATGTACTTTTCTAGCCTCAGATTTTAGTAGTGAAACATGCATGAGAAAATGGTATTAACTGCTTTATTTATCAACCTTCTTTAACAGTGTTTCATTCAAAATAGACATTAAATTAGCTTTTTTGTGTGATCATGATCGCGTCTTCCTGTGTTTGTGGCACATTTATTTATTATTTGAGCATATTTAATGCTGTGAATGCAGCAGAATATAAATATTAGCACTGAATCCAATTTCACAAATCACAACTAAAATGTGTTGCTTTTACTTTAACCTTGTTTAACTTTCTATTATGCTGGCCTGTTCTGGGGGAGACCAGCATGATGTTGGGCAACTGGACAGATGCATTGGCTTTGGTTCTAAAAAAAAGTGTTGTTAGTTTTGCCTAAAGTCAGTTTGCTTCCTCTTTGACTATGGTGAATATGTGAATAAGTGAGTTTGGGGGAATGAAGGGAAGGGGCTAACAAAGGAGGCAGGAGGTTAGAGAAAGAGGTTCATAGATGACTTAGAAGGTCGGTGGCAAATGGGTTAACTCCTGGAGCACCGGAAGGGTCACGACACCAGAGTGTCACAGCCCCTACCGCAAACAGCGTTCACGTGACCACTTCTCAAAGTGGTCAACTGTTTGTGGCAGCTCTGAACATGGAAACCGAACTTGAGTCTTCTTCTTCCATTTCCCTGCACAACAGATTGTGGGATGCCATCTCCCCTAGATAACGAGCAGTCTTTGGGCATGACATAGCATTAATAGAGAGTTGATGGAAGGTAGGAAGTAGAAATACTGGGGGAAGGGATTGGCAACAGAGTAGTTAGGATATTTGGAGTAAGGATGGATGCAGTTAACAGACAAGTTTGAAGATTAGAATGAGTTGACGAAGAGAGGGAGGGGCTAATGAAGTAGAAGAAAGATAGGAAAGTTACAGTTCCCCAATATTTTCTATATCTAATTTTGTAAGAGTAGAGGGAGCCACTCCATTAGCAGCTGCTGTGGTTCAGGACAGCAGAGTTGTGCTCTTATGTTCACCGGCACAGGAGGCAGGACACAGTGGTGCAGAGCATGCAGTGCACCATTTCTTGCTAGGACCAAGGCAACCACACAACATGGTCATGGCAATAAGCAGGTTCAGAGGCCTGAAATCTTTTGTATTAATGACCTAGAAAATCAAAATATCTTCAACCTGCAAATATAATACAAATAATAATAATACGTTTATTTTATATAGCGCTTTTCTCCCAATGGAGCTCAAAGAACTTCACAATTAAAATGTAGCATGCAGCAGGCATCGCTGTACATAGAGTTTTGCAGGCACAGCCCCTGCCTAGGGAGGGTTACAATCTATGGGCCTGATTTAGAGCTTAGGCGTAGTTGCAAATATAGCGTTGCCATAAAGAAGAGAGTGCTGCGCTATCACGACTTCGGAAATAAGTCCTCAATTTAGAGTTTGGCAAAAGAAAGTTGCAAACAACAAATTACTAGAATTAGTTATAGATGTGCGCCATTCGCTATGCATAATTGTAAAATTTTGCTAAATCATACGTCTGTGACAAACATTGGGTTTATACGTAATATTAAGTCTGTGTAACTTTAGCAGTTAAGAAAATTAGTTCACATTCTACAAATTTTACTGTTCGGGACCTTCCTTCAGTCAGCAACAACTCTGCATAGCAAAACCAAGCACTACAACATCATGACTGAGGAATCAAGCTCACAGCATGCTGGGAAGTCATGGAGTACACCAGGCTTGCCAAATACAATACAATAATTGTGGAAATGATCTGTTCTTCTGCAGGGTCTATGTCTATTTTCCTGAAGAGCAAGCATTGCCAGAAAGCAACTGCTTATGAAAAAAGCAGCAACTGCAGCCATGACTTCCAAAAAAAGTGCTAGAATTTGTGGGTTCTCATGGTGTTGCTAAATTTGTACCTGGTCCCTGTTGGCGCATGATTAACAAATGTTCTTAAATTGAGAACATTAGTTATCTAACTCTAAATTAGCCTCTAATATGACAGGAGCAATTTAATGTGTGAACACCCACGTTACATCCACTCCAAATCAGGTCTTATTTTTACAAGGCACAACCCCCAATTTAGTGCCTGCACAATGAGTTTGTGATACCACTCCATTGTCATTAGCAAACTCGAAATCGGACCCTATGTTTGGTGCCTTTAACACAAGTAGATAAAGGGACTTGCCCAATGTCACAAGGATGACACTGGGATTTGAACTAGGCTCCCTTGCTTCAAAGTCAATATCATTGTTTTCAGAGTAAGTGCCTTAACTCACTGAGCCGCTCCTTAGTTTTGATATACTGTAAAAGTGCCTATAGGAAGGGCATGACCACTGGTCATCTGTTTGGCCAGATTTCCTCACTTGACTGGGAGGATAATATGGAATATGACATCATCATTGCCAGAGAGCCAAAGAAAAAGAGCCTGTAACGCTCAGCATTCTTCTTGCTCATAGGCTTGTTCTGTAATACCAGTGTGAAGAAGTTGGGACACACACGAGCAAATAGTATCTAAAGAAGTTGAAGAACTGGCATACCGTAGTTTGGGTTTATAGTGTTGTGCTAGGTATTGTTGTCTTATGAACTGTGCAGAATTTATTTTTAATATGACAGGCCTATATTATTAATTAAATACATTGTCCGGAATGAATTGTACATTATACTGTACACAATATATTGAATTCCAACAATATTAGTTTTACAGATGGCAAAATAAAAATCTCTGTTTCTTTTAGCGTTTCTTACAAGCAAACACGTTGGAGGAGGTGTTTAAACTCTCGAATGCAAGCAAACCTTAGTGGGTTTTATCATATTTGAAATCTTTGTTCTCTGAGCAGTAATCTTTGTTGTGTTTTTTAGACTCATTTCAAAGCTACAAGCTAGGTCTGTCCTTCCAAACCTTATCTTTCCAGACATGTTTCTATTTTTCACTGTACAATGTGAACCAAGCATTAGCAGTTAGATAATATTTTGTAGCTTACAGTTCTCCCTGAGTGTAGGTATTGCATGTACATATACTTTTTTGTTTTAAGTGTGTTCTCAGGAAAATATACATCTTCTCTAGTAGACAATGGAATGAGCTGAGATATATATATATATAATTGTTTTTACTCAGATTGAAACGTAAAGCCCTTTACTATATATAGGCTGTGTATATTATAATATATGGTTAGTGCATAAATTCTCTAAAGGTTACAATTTTGAACCATAGCAAAACATGTTCATCACTGAATTCCACAACTCAGGAGTTTTCGTTTTGTTATATAGATACTGTACCTTTTCCAAGGAACTGCTTGATTGCCATGATCATGCCCTAAATAAAATTCCCTTAGCCCCTTATCCCTTAGTCCCTTATACCCAAAGCTTCCTTATTTAGTATACTAAGTAGACATTCCTTATGCTTGAGAAATTTTTACTGCTAATAATTTGAATTGAACTGAGTTCTTTAGCATGGGCAAGGCAGCGTTACACCAGAATGAATAGGGACCAAAGAGTCTCAGTAATGACAGTGGTGGCAGTGAGATGGTAGGAAGGGGTCACATTGTAAGAGGGTAACCCCAGTAGCAAGATATAACTTTTGGAGAAACACATAAAAAAAATGCCAAATGTATACTGTAAATATTCATCAAGTTCTCAGATATGGCAAAGGTTGTCTAATAATTATTTGGCCCTGGCATTTATATGCATTTAGGTTTTATTTTTGGTTGGAATGAGATGGTCAATGTTAAAGGGTTAATAAACTTTGGATAAATTGATTGAGTGCCGGAGGGGCTGTGGCATCAGTGGGCCACAGCCCCTCTAGCACTTTGGGGTCATGTGACCACTCCTTGGGTGCGAAAACCGTGTCATGATGATGGAACAGAAAAAGAATCCTCCTCCTTTTCCATACCTCTGCCAGCTAGATAGGGTTCAGTGCTCCACTGGAGAGCAGAACTTGATCTCATAGGTAATGAGCAAAGAGCACATTACATACAGTAGCCACTATGTCATGGGGCCCATGACATGCCTCAAAATAGTCTGTGCAAGAACATGGTATATTTTGAATTGAGGTATCTTAAAACGTATCTATTTTTGTCTAAAATAACTGTGGCTATTAAAACGGTACACGACTGTGCTATGTAGCCTAGCAGTATGTAACAATATTTCATGGGGTAGGTGCTATAGCTATAACTTACAACCCTGAGATAAAAGCACATAGTGATGTACCTGTGGTTTCTTTAATCTTGGAAATCCGATGGCATCCATCTCTCAGAGTGCCAAACAATGGTTCTGCATTCATTGTTGCATGCATAACAGGCACATTCATTCGGTGACAAGCAGTTTCAGCTTGCTGATGTAATTCTGTATATGACGTCCCATTGTTTGGAAGTGTAGAAGATCTTTCATCTGGTTGAGCATAACCCAATGATGTCTCAGAGAGAAAATGCTTAACATCGGGGATACACAGAGGAGAATCAACTGGGGTTGCACATGAACTGCTACCAGTACTACATCCTGCATCCACTGAAGAACTCTGGGAACTTTGAAGAGACAAATGTCCGTCACTTTGAAAAGATGACGGGTTCTTGGCCCCATGGTATTCACTAATTCTAGTCATGCTCTGCTCAGTGTCTACAAACTTACAAACATCAGAAACCTCACGAGCTTCAGAGTCACCAAGTTCTTTGGAAGAAGAAATATAAGTTGCATTGGAGATAAATGTATCATTTTGTTTTAGTCCGGACAAAACAGCATCAGAATTTATGTCCTTCTTGGTATCAGTTTCTATTATTTTTCCAACACCAGAAATTCTTGTCGGTGTTTTAACATGCACTGTATCTGTTGCTAACTTATCAATAGCTCCTTTGTCAGAAGTATTATACCATCTTTGATTGTCTTTATGAAAAATAGTTCTTTCCAAATTAAAATTGGTTAGATGTTGACAGTCTTTTGAAGAAAGTGATTCAAATTTTGCCTTAGATTCAATATCACTTTCTGTTCTTTTATTTCCCTGCTTTTTGACTGTAACATTTATGTCAAAATGAGCTTTTATTTCTGCATCAGATAATGTATTTTTCTTTTTACTTGTGCATGAGTACATCAAGGATCCCATGTGCATCTTATTAAAGTAATCTTGGACAGATTTTGTCTCCATTGTCTCTGGTTCCATTTCAATGTTATCTGAATGGAGAATCTGTTTTGAAGGCACAACTTTTGATTGTAGATCCGTAGCTTGTCGATTCATCATGGAAGATGCAGATTTAATAGACATACTTCCAAGCTGATTCCTGGCTACACAAAAGTCAGTTTGTTCTTCCATCGGGGATTGATAGCCTTCACTAGTAGGCAAAATTGCATGTGTTGTGTTTTCTGTTTGTTTCTGTGCTGTAGCTAGTTCAGAACTCTCAGTCATTTCTGAAGAGTTCGTTTCATTCCCAGAATCAGAGGATGACTCAGGGCTATATGCTCTCAAGATTGCTACACCTGTATGCCACAAAAAGAGATTAGTATATTAATGAAGCTTGCAATTGGATACATTAATGAATTTGTCATTTACAGCTTTGGCAAACTATTTGCTAGCATATATTCGTTAATTACATATTTGTTTCATTTTAGAAAAGATGTCACAAAACCTAAAAGCTACTGTTTGTCCAACACATAAAATGAAGGATGGTTTATATGAAGGGTGGTGAAACGAAATACAAAAATATGCGATGATTCATATGCATGAAATGGTAGGAATGTTAATGAATAAAGGTAACAATAGTGAAAGAACCTGAGTGGTCATCTGTTTGGCTTTCCTCTGAGACAGCCAAATCTTTCAGTGCTTGAAGATTTGAAGCAACTGCATCTTCTAGGACCATCTCAGACTTCTCATTGCTGCTTGTGGGAACTGCATCAATAAGAGACACAGGAATATCATCATTAGTTATACAGATAGATGGTCCAGGATCTTCTTTATATGGTGCAGACTGATTTTGACAGTCCTCTTCATCTGAACTGTCTCTGAAGCCAGGTGGAGGAGCAGCGATAGCCATATTCAAGGAATGTAATAAGAAATCATCTTCATTATCATCCCCTTCGGGTGGCGGAAGTGAAGTCAGATCAATGATGTCATCACTTGATCCAGACATATTGAGAATGTCTGGTCTATTATCCTCTGCTACTATAATATCTTCCTCACAACTAGCTTCATCTTCATCGTCAACATCATCTGGGGTTTCAGAATAACAGATATCATGTAGCAAAGGCTCTTCTATTCCTTCTGTATTTCCAAATATTTTACTATCAGTTATGTTTGCATAAACAGCATTAGCAGCAAAATTTATGTTTTCGGCCACTGACGACAAGTCTAAGTCTTGAATGTCATTGGCATTATTTAAGAAAATTTCATTTTGTTTATCCAGCATTTCGGGGCTTTCATCCAGCAGTCTTTCAAAGTCAAATGTGTGAGGGTTTATTGTATCCAAGCTGTGTTCTCCAAATATGAAAGACACTTTTGCACTCCTTGGAGAGTCTTCTGCTGTCTCAGTGTGTTCCAGTCCTGAGATTGATAACAATAATGGCTGGGTTACACTGAGGCTATTTTCTAAATCTATATGGTTACATTGTTTGGTTAGCTGCTGATCAAGTTCACCTGAATTAAAAGTAGTTTCTATGTACAAATTCCGGTGGTCTTTGTGACGCAGTGGACTATCTATAACATCTATGTGCCTTTGTTTTAAATCTGTAAATGTTTCTTCAGCTTCTTGAGTCTCTTCAAAAGCAAAGATAGTTGACTTTGGTAAGTAATTCCAATCACAATCAAGGTAGTTATGCTTGCCTCGGATTTCAGCTCCTAGGATAAAAACAATAAATTGTGCTTTAGTGACAAAAAAAACATTTATTTTGATTACACGAAGAAAATAAAATGTAAAATGTTGTGTAAGGATATTCAAGTTGCAAGATTTGCCTTGAAGCAATATCTCATTTACTGTTACAGTATCTCCAAACTATCTACTTTTCTCCTTAACCAACATAAAATAATGTACCTGTTTCTCGATTTGCTGTATTTCTCTTGTTAGCCACATTAAATATTGAGCGTCTTGAATCCACTAGCAGTCGATAATAACCTGCTGTTAAACAGGCTAGATTCATTGCATCTGATGACTCCATAAGCAAAGTTATTGGCTGAAAAAAATAAATCTGTATGTTAAAAACTTGAAGAAGATACATTTTAATACAGTGGTGGACAACTCCAGTCCTTAAGAGCCACCAACATGTCAGGTTTTCAGGATATCCCTGCTTCAGCACAGGTGGCTCAGTCATTCTGAGCTATCGGTGCTGAAGCAGGGATAACCTGAAAACCTGACATGTTGGTGGCCCTTGAGCACTGGAGTTGTCCACCTCTGTTTAAATTGGTACATTATTTGTATTTCTTTGTTTATTATGGACTACCCATAAGTGCAAAGTCAGATATTGAAATATTATATGGATGCATTATGCCTGGAAGAAACAAAATCTAGTTAAATGGCTATGATGTTTATTTGTATTTTAAAACAAAAAGAACATTGTTTGCTTTCATTTTGTGCAATAAAGAGCCTATCTGAAATTAAGAGAGAACCAAGGGCCTCATGCAGTAAGCAGCGATAAGCCACTTATCGCCAGCTTCTCACCAAAAAAGCCTACTATGATTCAGTAAGCCCTGATAAGCTGTCGATAAGTGCAAAAATCGCGGGGGTTTTTTGCAAAAAAAAAAAAATCGCCAGACGCGCGGCGATAAGCCAGTCTTCGGCACTGATCACTAGTTTTCAAACACGTTCAATTCTATAAGCCCCGATCAGCTTATCACAGCTGATCGCCACTTTAGAATTGCGATCTCTGCTCCAAATCGTCCCGCCACAAAAAATTGACAAGAAGGTGGGGAGAAGCTGCGATGAGCGGTGAGAAGAAACTTAGAAAATAAAATGCACATTTCCTGCATCGGATTGATGCCGGGGGTCTCCAGAGCTGATACCCATTAATATCACTACCGGAGACCCCGGGCATAAATCTGATGCATGAAAAATGCATTTACAGGCAACTTCATTACCTTAATGGCTAACCGCTAAGGCAATGAATGGGTTAACCACCCGTGCCAGGCTTATTGTGGGTAGTGGGGGTGGGTAAAGCTGATATTTGGCCCTGGGTGGGTGTTTAGGCCTTGCGGGAGGGGGGGGGTTTGCGGGTGGACTTAAACCATTCATTACCTTAGCGATTAATACCCTTAATTAAAACCCTTCATTACCTTAGCGATTAATGAATGGGGTTAACCCCTCCTGCTAAACACCCATCCTTGGGGCTACCCCCAATACAAAAACACACACACACACACACACACACACACACACACACACACACACACACACACACACACACACACACACACACACACACACACACACACACACACACACACACAACAACCCCACTACCCACCTCCTAGGCCCCCAACAAACCATTACAATATCTAATAAACGCCAATACACAACACACCCCCTGTGCCCACACACACTGTAAAACCATGATTTATTTTTTTACACACACAATTAATACCCCAGGCCGGCGGGGGTCCCCAGTTGTCCCGACGGGTGCCCGCAGGTCCCACAGTGCATGCCGGGGGGTACCCACAGGTGTCTGGGAGCCTTCGGGTGGTCCCTGCTAGGCTCTGTGGGCCTCAAGGTGGTCCATGGGGTCCATGGGTGGTCCCCGCAGGTGTCTGAGGGTCCCCGGGTCATTCCCACGGGTGTCTGGTGGCCCTCGGGTGGTTCCCACTGGTGCCTGGGGGCCCTCGGGCGGTTCCCATGGGTGTCTGGTGGGCCCTCGGGTGGTCCCCGTGGGTATCCCCACTGGTATTCGGGCCTTTCTGCATACCGTGATAGCAACACTGCCAAAAATGGCAATTTAAAAACCCTGCAGATTTTTTTTCCGGCCTTTACTGCATGAGGCCCAAAGTTGGATGGTTACCTACTATCCTTACTTCATGCAAACAGTGATGAGCCAATTAAACAACAGTACTTTTTAAAATATCAATCCACGTGTCCATAAAGGGCATGTATTATTTAAAAAGTTTAGGGTTGAAATCTACTCAAAGTAGATTTATATGCCATTGTAATTATTACATTAAAATATAAATACGGAATTGTGACAACAAATATTATACTCACTTTTATATCCAAAACATGAAGCTCAACTCTAACAGCAATTTCATCTTCTGTAAACATTTCAATCCTATTCACATGGCTAAAGTCCGCAAGAAGAGCCACAAGGTTTGTCTTTGTGTTGATTACATGGCTGATGCCATATCGTGGCCCAACTAGCAGCGTTACATCAGAATGCTTCTCTCCTTGCTGTAAACAAGGGAAACCAGTTGGTTACACTTTATTTACATTACGTTTTCATATATTAACTTCACTCCTTTAGCACCAGAGTACTTTGCTAAGAAATGTTTGTGGCAGCACAAGGGCTAATAAGAAATACAGGTACAGTACATTGTGATAGGTAAAAAAATATATATAGATGCAAACGCTAACTGATTAAATGAGTATGGAAACGAAAATAGATTTAAATGTAAAATAAAAATCAGGCAGATGTATTTGTTACTATTTAATGCCTTCTGACTGAATTTATTCTAGGGAAGAGAGAAAAACCTCCAAACAATAAGCTACTTAAAAAAAAAAAAACTTAGGAAAAAAAGGTCACTTACAGTATGTTTTGGTTCTAAATAAGATTTTAGGACCCAAATCCAAAAATTAAGAGTTTTGGACTTCTATTTGTTCTGGAATGTAAGGTTCTGGTCAGTTCTGGTTTCCCATTCCCAGTTACTGTCTGTCCATCTCTATTTGAAAGTAGAGAAACTCTAATTTGAGAAGACCCTGCATATTGAACATCCTGCACCACAAAAAAAAATCTCTCTACATAATGCAGGACATAGGGGGTTATTTATTAAAATGCAATAATACTGATCAGTGCATGGAAACTCACGTTGAAATCAATGGAAGTTTCTATGCGATATTGCCGCCTGATCGACACTACAGCAGTTTAATAAATAACCCAGTAGAAAGTGTTGCATGGTTGAAAGACTAAATTATGGCAAGTTAAACATCATGTTTGAGAGAACAAAACAGATGTACAGCCATTAAACAGATGCAATTCCATAAATATACTTACCACCAATTTTGCTTTAAATACACGTCCTCCATATAAGCGAAGGTCACTAAGAAACTTCAGATAGTGCACCTTGGCTTGTAGAGCAGATAGCTGTAAGGAGTAAAATATATATATATACTTTGCTGTTGTGGGTAAAACAAAACAAAAGGTAAAAAAATCCAGACTTTGTAAATAGGAAATTCATGATTTTGAGAAGACTGCCTGGTCCCATTGGAAACATCTGAAACATGCTTTGTGGTGTCTGTTAACAATTCCTAATTAGAGTTCAAAAACAACTTACTTGCTACTGCTATGTGAAACATTTATGGGCAGATGCATGGCTTTTTCTGTGGGGGAATTCAGGGGTACTGAGTTCTTTAATTATTTACATTTGATTTAATTTGATACATGTACGTGCTGAATTGTGTCACAATTGTTTTGAGTTCTGCCATTTTTCTTTAGGGATTCAAATGAAAGTGCATATAGTGATTAGATATAATAGGTAATGTGGATGGAATACTAACTGGGAGAGAGGAATACATGATTTTTCTACTACAATATTTTTAAAATAAAATATTATTTTCTTTACTCTGGGTGCGGGCACCGTAGCCTCTACAAAAACCCCACTGGACCTATCGGGGGTATGCTTGCACAAGGAATACATTTTGAACCATTTCACCAATAGCATCATTTTAATGTTGTGTCTGTAAGCATCAATTGGAAACACAGAGCAGGTGAGCGCTAACTAGATAATAGGTACACTATATGTAAATACAGAGTAAAAACCTTGCAAAGTAGATTGGTCTCTTTGCAGGGGCTGCCTAAATACTAAAACTGACCCCCTGGTCAGAATAAGATACAAAGTGAAACAGGTGTATTACAGGCGCCAAAATGATAAAGGATATATCACACCAAATGCAGGGCCAAGGTGAGGCTCAGGATAGATGAGTTGTACTTGAAAAAGAAGAAGACAAAAATACAAAACATAGCGTAATACTGTGGATATATAGGACGAACAACATACAAGACTAAAAACTAACAGCTGAGATCAAGGTGAATATTATTAAAAAACATTTAATGAAACATGTAATCAATTACTATGACAGTGGACATAAGAAAAATAAAAAAATGCACAGAATAATAAAATGACCAATTGGTTAATGGTTAGGACCACCTCACTGCGACACCGGGTGAAATGCCCACTCACCGGACGAAAGATGGTAACAAGCGGTGGATAATTTAGAGAGTATCCCCTCTCTGCTGCTCAAACAGCAGAGAGGGGATACTCTCTAAATTATCCACCGCTTGTTACCATCTTTCGTCTGGTTTCATTACATGTTTCATTAAATGTTTTTTAATAATATTCACCTTGATCTCAGCTGTTTGTTTTTAGTCTTGTATGTTGTTCGTCCTATATATCCACAGTATTACGCTATGTTTTGTATTTTTGTCTTCTTCTTTTTCAAGTACAACTCATCTATCCTGAGCCTCACCTTGGCCCTGCATTTGGTGTGATATATCCTTTATCATTTTGGCGCCTGTAATACACCTGTTTCACTCTGTAAGCATCAAGCTACTTTGCTCTAATATTCCCAGTATGCATCAGCTGACAATTTGGATCAATAGAAGCAGTTAGTCATGTGACGCAGACATATTGGAAGGTATCAAATCTTACATCTGTGTGCATCATTTTGACCTTTTTCTTTGTCAAATAAATCTGCCAGGTTTACGGTGTTGAAAACTTCAGTAGCTAACAAGTGCAATGTGTCCGCTTCAGAAAAAGATGGTGCAGTGCACGACAACACTATTCTACCATCCCTGGATAAATACGCAAAAGACTAGAGGCTTACAGCACCGACAAAGTTTATTGCAGCAAATGCCGCCGGTTCACCGGGATTTACTCCGGCTGGTGCTGAGGAATGTCAGCACATCAGCCGCATCCAGCCGCGTCCCCTCCGTTCCCCCCCCCCTCCAATCTGCGCGCAATTTAAACATCTTCCCGACCCTCTAGCTGCGCCTGCTGTGCCCCTCTGCTTCCCCGCTCCCCCGCTTACCTCACTTCAAACCTTCAGGGGAGTCGGGGAAGCCGGGGAAGCCGGGGAAGCCGGGCGCTCGCTTGACTGTGACGTCACCGGCGTCACGCGAACGAGCCGCTTCCCAACGCTTCTCCACGCTGCCGCCACGCATCCTGCCGAGCGGCATTTGCTCGAATAAACTTTGTCGCTACTGTATGTACTACGCGCCGTAAATGGGTTTTTTTTGGTGCAAAACTGGTGCATTTCAAATTCAAGTTCAATTGTGCTTCTACAATTTATTTTTCCAGAGGGAGACTCTGTGAAGGTATAAAATAATATAACAGATATTTTGGATGGCTAAACTGAGTCTGTCAGAAGCATGACACTATTATCATCATATATTAAAATGCAATCTAAGATTCTACACGGGGCTTACATTTACCTTTTAGCAGATTTGTCTCCTAACTGCTCAAAGTGTGAAAGCGGAAGATGCTACACTTATAGTAATTCATTGTTTTGTGGCTTGCATAAAATTCCCAAGTTGTGGTACAACATTCTGCAGTACCTGTACATGCATACAGTCACATACATACAATTTCCTGTAAGTTTATAAGCTACAGTTCTTGGCAATTTTATAGATCGGAAGGAGAGTTCCTCCTTGTGCATCCCAGTAGTTATTGTTTTCATTATATTAGTGGCAAGAAAAATAATATTGACAAACTGGATAAAATCTCTGCCATCTACAATCTCTCAAGTAGATAAAATCCTTGTTATAGTTTCTATCAATGGCCTGCTTAATCTAGAGGTGAGATCAAGTCATATTTTTTTTTTTAGGAAATGGGCCATGTACTGTATATAAAAATGACCTGGGAACAAATGTGGGATTCCTTCCATTAGAATAAATGGTTCTTAGAACTTCAGCTAAAGTGTATGTGGCCAGGGAACATTCTGTAATCTGAAATATTGTAAATTTACTGTAAGCCATTTAATAACTTACATTTAATAACTCAAAGTATTTTTCTGCCAAATGCACATACTCACGAATTCTTTTTTCTTTTTTTATTTGATATTTCTGTTTAATTATTTATTTATATGGTTTTTATTTTTTACAGAAGAGTACAAAAACATGTTTTTTTTAAGGACGTATGGGTATGTTTTTGGGTGAATCTCAGTTAAGCTACCTATGGAATGTACTTACTTCTACATGCCTGTATGTTTCTGTATGTAAATGCCTTGGTTTTTATTCCGGCTATGTCTTTTTAATACATAAAACGTTAAAAACCCCACACTGGGGTCTATTTATCAAAGCCTGCAAAACTGGGGAAAATCCTGTGCACAAAAATAGCATTACTTTTATAAATGAAACATTCCCATTTCTTTGTACTGTATGGGATTCTTTTCTCTTGGATGGATATTGGGTTATTATTTTCTCCAATTTTGCAGCTGGGAGTCTTTGATAAGTGACCTTTGAATCAAATGCTGATATGTTGTTGTTTGATATTATTAGAAGCTGAAGGTTAGGGTAAGGTTGACTCCTCTAACCTCTGCACCTCCTCTCACTTATCATTGCCCTTTTACTACATAGCTCTAATATATGGTTGGACACCTACAGTATAGTAAACTATATTACCAATGGGGTGGGATATATAGATATATATATAAAGCAGAAAATAGCTGTGTTAGTCCAGTTGCGATAGTGCAGAATAAATGAGTTCTTCAGTATTAGGTGATACCTTTTTTATTGGACTAACAATTTATGTCATAGGACAAGCTTTCAAGAGTTCTCCTCTCTTCTTCAGGTCAGGCAATACTGATATACAAAGGAATCTATGGCTAAAACAGTGTAGAAAGAAAAAAAAACGAAAAAAAACTGATATGTACTGTAGATAAGGTAGGGTGTTAAAAGTGTTTGAAGCCAGGGGAGGGTAACAAGGAAAGGTATGGAGGGATGCTGTGGGGGGGGGGGGGGGGAGAGAAAGTGTGGATAAGAATAGAGGCAGTAGATAAAAGGAAAGGATCCCTCTAATGCGTGCACTCTACCTCTTAATCAGAACTATATTTTTTATTTTTCTAAAAGAGATGCATATTCATCTCCACTAATATATATTTTATTCTGCAAAAAAAAGTTAATAAAACCTATTTTAAACAGCATGGCAAAATAGACCTATAGATAAATAGGGATAATTTGTTGATTATGACCATTACTGGTACACAATGTGTTGATGCTAATACGTCCCCACAGGGTTAACATAAGTACTTCATAATTTAGGGATTGGTATGATAGTGTAAATAAATCAATGTCATAAATTATATAAATGTTATCGTGTATTGTATTGTATGTCTTTATTTATATAGCGCCATTAATGTACATAGCGCTTCACAGTAGTAATACATGTGGTAATCGAATAAATAACAGATAATATAAATAACAGATCATGGGAATAAGTGCTTTAGACAAACATAACATTAAGGAAGAGGAGTCCCTGCCCCGAGGAGCTTACAATCTAATTGGTTGTTAGGATGTGCTCACCACAAACGAGACGGGACCGCGGTGCTGAGGTGGGATAGGATATAACGCCACCCACAGCCACGAGGGCACGTCTTGATTGAAGAGTGGTCTGGGATTCCGGATCGGAGTAGGAGAGGTACGGTAGGTAGAGAGGCCGTTAGCCAAGTCCGGGGTTAGAGAGAGGGACGTTGTTGTTTACCGTAAGCCAGGATCGGGATGCCAGAGGTGCGGAGAGTCGTGTAGCCGTATGCCGAGTTCGGGATGCCAGAGGTACAGGTAGACGTAGCGGAAGCCGGTTCAGTTCACGAGGAAGTCTGCGGAATAGACTAAGGAGGCAGGGAATGGTGAGAACAACTGGTTCTATGCTCAGCCAACGAGTCAGTGACTCTGCAGGGTATATATAGGAGAGAGGAACCAATAGCAGCGCAGCAAGGTAGGGGTGTGTGGAAAGGCCAGGTTACAGCAGGTGTAGGTTCAGAAGCAGTCCCAGGGAAGGAGCCATAAAGCCCAGCAGCCTGGCTATGTTTAGTGGTAGCCATCACAAGGGGCGCTGTGCCTTTAAGAGGCGGGAGCGCCTCCGTGTGGCCGCGCCTCCGTGAGGCAGGGCCATCGGCTGCGTGTGCGGACCCCCGCCCTGCTCTGAGAGCAGAAGAGGAAGGAAGATGTGCGCGCGCGCGCATAGATGGAAGAGCTGACGGCGGCTTGCCTCCGGAGTCCACGTGTGCCGCGGGAGACCCAGATGGAGCTGCAGGTAAGTGAGGAGCACGCCGAGAGCGGCGTGGCTCCAGAATCCTCACAGTACCCCCCCCTTCAGGGGCGACCTCCGGGCGACCATGATAAGGCTTGGAAGGATTCTTGCGATGAAAAGCCTGTAGAAGCCGAGGTGCGTGAAGATCCCGGTGAGGAATCCATGAACGTTCCTCTGGTCCGAACCCCTTCCAGTGAACCAAGTATTGTACTCCTCCTCTGGAAATTCTAGAATCCAGGACAAACTGCACCTCGTATTCCTGTTGACCTTGAATCATGATCGGACGTGGAGGAGAATTCTTTCTGGAAAAGCGAGGACTCTGAAACACTGGTTTCAGTAAGGACACATGGAAGACCGAAGGTATCTTCATAGAAGGTGGAAGACCTAGCTTGTAAGCCACAGGATTAATCCTCCTAAGTATAGTAAAGGGACCGAGGAACTTGGGAGCAAGCTTCATGGTAGGAACCTTCAAACGGATATTCCTGGACGAGAGCCATACCCTGTCTCCTGGGGCGAACTCCGGTACTTGACGTCGAAGTCGATCAGCCTGGAGTTTCTGTCTCCCTGTAGCGAGCCTCAAATTCTCCTGAATCCTAGACCATAAGACCTTTAGGCGAGAGACGTGCTTGTCCACTGCTGGCACCCCTGAGGAGAGAGAGGAGAAAGGTGACCGAGATGGATGAAATCCAAAGTTTATAAAAAATGGAGATTCTTGGGTAGAATCATTGCGAAGAGAGTTCAGAGCAAACTCGGCCCATGGAAGAAGATCCACCCAGTCCTCCTGTGTATCAGTTATAAAACATCGAAGGTATTGTTCCAGGTTTTGGTTGGCCCTCTCCGTTTGTCCATTGGTCTGTGGATGGTACCCAGAAGAGAACTGAAGCGAAATCCCCAACTTCTGGGAAAAAGCACGCCAAAACCTCGACACGAATTGAGACCCACGATCTGAGACAATGGTAGAAGGTACTCCGTGAAGACGAAAAATCTCCTGAATGAAGACATCTGCCAGCCTGGGGGAATTTGGTAGACCCCTCAAAGGAACAAGGTGCGACTGTTTAGAAAAACGATCGATGACCACCAGAATGGTATTCTTTCCTTTGGACTCTGGAAGCTCTACAATAAAGTCCATAGAAATATGGTTCCAGGGACGGTCTGGAATGGGTAACGGAAGTAGAAGCCCAGCAGGTCTGACCCGAGGCACCTTGTTGCGAGCGCAAATATTACACGCTTTGACAAACTCCTCCACATCTTTAGCCCTCTCAGGCCACCAGAAGGTACGTTGAACCAGATCGTTGGTCTTCCGTATCCCTGGGTGTCCTGCTGATTTAGAGGAATGACACCACTCGAGAACCTTCTTGCGGTGTTGAGGTGCCGTGTAGAGTCTTCCCTCCGGAACCTTGAGTCCTTCAGGAATCCGTGACTGTTCGGATTGAATTTTGCCCATGATATCAAACGAATTAGCGGAGAGGATACAACTAGAAGGAATAATAGACTCCAGCTGCTCCTCAGATTTGTCCTCCGCCAGGAACTGTCGTGATAGGGCGTCCGCCTTTAGATTCTTGGAGCCAGGAATGAATGAAATGAGAAAATTAAATCGTGAAAAAAACAAAGCCCAGCGGGCTTGTCGAGCGTTCAAACGCTGTGCCCTTTCTAGGTAGAGGAGATTCTTATGATCCGTCAAAATGGTAATGGGTGTCTCAGTCCCCTCTAAGAAATGTCTCCACTCCTCTAAAGCCAACTTGATCGCCAAAAGCTCCCTATTCCCGACATCATAATTCCGTTCAGCGGACGAGAATTTCTTCGAGAAAAACGCACATGGATGCAGTCTGGCTAAGGGAGAAGTTCTCTGGGACAGAACAGCCCCAGCCCCAATGTCCGAAGCATCTACCTCCAAGGTAAATGGGAGTTTAGGATCTGGGTGGGTGAGGATGGGAGCAGACACAAAAGCCCTTTTTAGCCGATCAAACGCCTTTATGGCGGACTCCGACCAAGATGAAGGATCAGTACCCTTCTTGGTGAGGGCAGTTATGGGAGATACGGTGGACGAAAAATTGCGGATGAAACGTCGATAATAGTTTGCAAAACCTAAAAAACGTTGCACGGCTCTAAGAGTAGTCGGACGAGGCCAGTCCAGAATAGCCTTAAGTTTCTCTGGATCCATATTGAAACCGGAATCCGAGATGACGTAACCCAAAAATGCAACAGATTTGAGGTGGAACTGACATTTCTCCAGTTTCGCAAAAAGATGGTTCTCCCGAAGACGTAACAATACTTGTTGAACATGTTTGATGTGTTCTTGAGTGGATTTAGAAAAAATGAGGATGTCATCCAAGTAAACAATAAGAAATGAGTTCAGAATGTCCCGAAAGATCTCGTTGACAAAATCCTGGAAAACTGCTGGTGCGTTGCACAAACCGAACGGCATAACCAGATATTCATAGTGGCCGTCATGAGTGTTAAAAGCAGTCTTCCACTCGTCCCCCTCTCGTATCCTTACTAGATTGTAGGCACCTCTTAGATCCAGTTTAGAAAAGATATTTGCTCCCTGGAGACGATCGAAGAGCTCCGGTATTAACGGCAGAGGATAGCGATTTTTACGAGTGATATTGTTCAAACCCCGGTAGTCTATGCATGGACGGAGAGAGCCGTCCTTTTTCTTGACAAAGAAGAAACCTGCTCCGACCGGGGAAGACGATTTTCTGATGAAACCCCTTTCTAAGTTCTCCGCGATGTAAGTGTTCATGGCCCTTGTCTCTGGGAGAGAGAGAGGATAGGATCTTGCCCTGGGAAGAGGTGCACCTGGAAGTAGGTCGATAGGACAATCAAAAGAACGGTGTGGAGGTAGAATCTCGGAACGTGTCTTGTCGAATACATCACGGAATTCCCAGTACTCAAAGGGTAAGGAGTTAATTTTCTCAGATAAGGTAGACAAACCACCAATTCTCTTGAAAATCTGGGTACAGGTCTTAGCACAAGAAGGAGCCCACTGGATAGGTTTCTGATCCGTCCAGTCGATGCGAGGATTATGAAGTTGAAGCCAAGGAAGACCCAAAATCAACTCAGCAGAAGGAGTGTGGATTACATCGAGGGTAATGATCTCCGTATGGACGTTAACGAATTGTAGAAGAAGAGGCACCGTCTGTAGCGTGATAAATGCTGGTTTAAGCGGTCGACCGTCAATCGCCTCCAGTCCTACCGGCGTCCTCCTGTTGACCAAAGGGATATTGTTCAGTCTAGCAAAAGTCTCATCAATGAAATTACCTGCAGAACCAGAGTCAATGAATGCTTGTGCCGGAGTGTGAAACCCCTCTCCAGAAAGTGTAATCGGCAAGGTTATCCTGGTAGGAAGGATGTTCTGGACAATGGGAGAAAGTGTCAATATTCCCAACGAAACTCTCCGGGATCTCATTGGGAGCTGGCATTTCCCGGTGCGTGAGGACACCGGGGTACAGCGTGACCGGAATTGCCACAGTACATGCAAAGGCCGGCCTTGCGCCGACGCAGTTTCTCAGCAGGAGACAGCCTATTGCCTCCCAACTGCATGGGTTCTGGAATGTCCCCGGAAGGAGGTAACGGAGCCACGAAGGAGGGAGCAAGAGTTCTTGAGACCCGTGGACGTACATGGGAACGCTCGTATCTCCGCTCCAGCAGACGCTGATCCACACGAATAGAGAGAGCGATCAACTCCTCCAGGTTAGTGGGACGATCACGTGCAGCAAGCTCATCTTTTAGGGTCTCAGACAGGCCTTGCCAGAATGCCGAAGATAGAGCCTCATCATTCCAACCTGTCTCAGCAGCAAGGGTGCGGAACTCCACTGCATACATGGCAACCGAACGATCTCCCTGGATTATGTGGTGAAGAGCAGAAGATGCCGTTAACCTCCGTGCGGGAGTATCGAAGACTCTTCGGAATTCCTCGACGAAGAGATCGATGTCCTGTGTGATGGCACCCTGTCGTTCCCAAATGGGAGAGGCCCACGCCAGTGCCTGATCGGTGAGAAGGGAGTAGATGTAGCCGACCTTGGAGACAGAAGACACAAAGCGAGAGGGAGAGAGTTTAAATTGGACGAGACATTGATTAATGAAACCCCGGCATCCTTGAGGATCCCCCGCATAGTGTCTGGGAGGCGGAATCCGGGGTTCCGGAGCAGACGCAGACGGAGGTGTCGGAGCAGGAATAGCCGGTACAGGAGCTGCCACGGGAGACAGTTGCTGATTGAGGGTACGAACCTGAAGAGTAAGGGTATGGACGCTTTGCTGCAAGGCATCTATCCGTTTATCTGATTGGTCTAGGTAAGTCTCTAGTCTGGTAAACAGAGCAGTATGAGCGTTTATAGTGCTCGCCACCTCAGCGGGGTCCATGTTTGTGGGGCTGAGCATAATGTTAGGATGTGCTCACCACAAACGAGACGGGACCGCGGTGCTGAGGTGGGATAGGATATAACGCCACCCACAGCCACGAGGGCACGTCTTGATTGAAGAGTGGTCTGGGATTCCGGATCGGAGTAGGAGAGGTACGGTAGGTAGAGAGGCCGTTAGCCAAGTCCGGGGTTAGAGAGAGGGACGTTGTTGTTTACCGTAAGCCAGGATCGGGATGCCAGAGGTGCGGAGAGTCGTGTAGCCGTATGCCGAGTTCGGGATGCCAGAGGTACAGGTAGACGTAGCGGAAGCCGGTTCAGTTCACGAGGAAGTCTGCGGAATAGACTAAGGAGGCAGGGAATGGTGAGAACAACTGGTTCTATGCTCAGCCAACGAGTCAGTGACTCTGCAGGGTATATATAGGAGAGAGGAACCAATAGCAGCGCAGCAAGGTAGGGGTGTGTGGAAAGGCCAGGTTACAGCAGGTGTAGGTTCAGAAGCAGTCCCAGGGAAGGAGCCATAAAGCCCAGCAGCCTGGCTATGTTTAGTGGTAGCCATCACAAGGGGCGCTGTGCCTTTAAGAGGCGGGAGCGCCTCCGTGTGGCCGCGCCTCCGTGAGGCAGGGCCATCGGCTGCGTGTGCGGACCCCCGCCCTGCTCTGAGAGCAGAAGAGGAAGGAAGATGTGCGCGCGCGCGCATAGATGGAAGAGCTGACGGCGGCTTGCCTCCGGAGTCCACGTGTGCCGCGGGAGACCCAGATGGAGCTGCAGGTAAGTGAGGAGCACGCCGAGAGCGGCGTGGCTCCAGAATCCTCACATTGGTAGGTAGGGAGAACGTACAGAGACAGGAGGAGGGAGTTCTGGTAAGTGCGTCTGCAGGGGGCCAAGCTATATGTAATCATGTGTTCAGAATGTTCACAGTGCTATTCGTATGCTTCTTTAAGCAAGTGTGTCTTAAGGTGGGTCTTAAAGGTGGATAGAGAGGGTGCTAGTCGGGTACTGAGGGGAAGGGCATTCCAGAGGTGTGGGGCAGTCAGTGAAAAAGGTTTAAGGCGGGAGAGGGCTTTAGATAAAAAGGGGGTAGAAAGAAGACATCCTTGAGCAGAACGCAAGAGTCGGGGTGGTGCATTGCGAGAAATTAGGGCTGAGATGTAAGGAGGGGCAGAAGAGTGTAAAGCTTTAAAAGTGAGGAGAAGAATGGAGTGTGAGATGCGGGATTTGATTGGAAGCCAGGAGAGGGATTTCAGGAGGGGAGATGCTGAGACAGATCTAGGAAAGAGTAGAGTGATTCTGGCAGCAGTGTTTAGGATAGATTGTAGGGGAGACAGGTGAGAGGCAGGAAGGCCGGACAGCAGGAGGTTACAGTAATCAAGACGGGAGAGAATGAGGGCCTGAGTCAGAGTTTTAGCAGTCGAGCAACAGAGGAAAGGGCGTATCTTTGTTATATTGCGGAGGAAAAAGCGACAAGTTTTAGAAATGTTTTGAATGTGAGGGACGAATGTGAGAGAGGAGTCGAGTGTGACCCCTAGGCAGCGTGCTTGGGCTACTGGGTGGATGATCGTAGTTCCAACAGTAATGTGGAAGGAGGTAGTAGGGCCAGGTTTGGGAGGAAGTATGAGGAGCTCTGTTTTAGCCATGTTGAGTTTAAGGCGACGGAGGGCCATCCAGGATGATATAGCAGAGAGACATTCAGAAACTTTGGTCTGTATAGCAGGTGTAAGGTCAGGTGTTGAAAAGTATATTTGTGTATAGAGGTTGATATTTAAACCCAAAAGATGTTATTAGGTCACCTAGGGAGAGTGTGTACAGAGAAAAGAGAAGAGGTCCCAGGACAGAGCCCTGGGGTACCCCCACAGAGAGATCAATAGAGGAGGAGGAGGTGTTAGCAGAAGAGACACTGAAAGTACGATGGGAGAGGTAGGATGAGATCCAGGATAGAGCTTTGTTCTGAATACCAAGAGTATGGAGAATGTGAAGGAGAAGAGGGTGGTCCACGGTGTCAAATGCTGCAGAGAGGTCGAGTAATATGAGCAGAGTGTAATGACCTCTGTCTTTGGCAGCATGGAGGTCGTCAGTTATTTTAGTGAGGGCTGTTTCCGTGGAGTGAGCAGTGCGGAAACCAGATTGTAGAGGGTCTAGGAGAGAATAGGTGTTGAGAAAATGGAGCAAGCGAGAGAATACAAGACGTTCAAGGAGTTTAGAGGCAAAAGGCAGGAGGGAGACAGGTCGATAGTTAGAAAGACAGGTAGGGTCAAGCTTGCTGTTTTTGAGTAATGGTATGACTGTTGCATGTTTGAAGGAGGATGGAAAGGTTCTAGAGCAGAGGGAGGAGTTAAAAATGTGTGTGAGCGTAGGGATTATAGTAGGAGCAAGAGGTTTTAGGAGATGGGAGGGAATGGGGTCAAGAGGGCAAGTGGTAGAGGGAGAAGTGGCGATCAACAGCGACACATCCTCCTCTGAGACAGTGGAAAAAGAGTCAAGGAAGGCAGGAGGAGAGTTAGGAAGAGGTGTAGGATGGGAAGAAGAAACAGAGGGGATGTTCTGACGTATGGATTCCACCTTTTCCTTAAAATAGTCAGCAAAGTCCTGAGCAGAGATGGAGGAAGGAGAGGCAGCTGAGGGTGGTTTGAGTAGAGTATCAAAGACAGAGAACAGTCAGCGTGGGTTAGACTTGTGCATGTTGATTAGTGCAGAAAAGTAGGCTTGTTTAGCTTGCGAGAGGGCAGAGTTGAAACAGGATAGCATAAATTTGTAGTGAATGAAGTCTGCGAGAGTGTGAGACTTCCTCCAGAGGCGTTCAGAGGAATGAGTGGAGGAACGCAGCATGCGTGTGTGGGAATTTAGCCAGGGTCTAGGGTTAGAAGGGCGAGTGCGGCAGAGAGAA
This sequence comes from Ascaphus truei, assembly GCF_040206685.1. Classification (NCBI taxonomy): domain Eukaryota; kingdom Metazoa; phylum Chordata; class Amphibia; order Anura; family Ascaphidae; genus Ascaphus; species Ascaphus truei. Next base: position 224,670,092 of record NC_134485.1, read on the forward strand.
AGTGGGGCATGTAGATCAAGAGAGGAGGACAAGACAGAGTTGTAGTTCCTGACCAGGTTGTCGGGGTCTGTAGCAGAGCTGAGAGTGGAGAGGGAGAAGCGTAAAGTGGACTCAAAGTCAGGTAAGTGAATAGAGCGCAGGTTTCTGCAGAACCGGAGTGTAGATGGAGGTGGAGAAGGGGAGAAGCGAGATAGAGAGAATGAGATGAGATGATGGTCAGAGAGAGGAAAAGGGGAAATGGAGAAATCGGAGAGAGAGAAGTTCTTAGTGAAAACCAGGTCTAAGTAGTGGCCATCCTTGTGGGTGCTGGCTGCAGTCCACTGTTGAAGGCCAAAAGAAGAGGTTAGAGAAAGAAAGTGGGAAGCCCAAGGGAGAGAGGGGTCATCAATGTGGCAATTGAAGTCCCCAAGGAGAAGAACAGGGGAGTCTGAGGAGAGGAAGAAAGAGAGCCAGGATTCAAAGTGAGAGAGAAAGGCAGAAGGGGGATGAGTAGAGGTAGGTGGGCGATAGATGACCGCCACATGAACAGGGAGAGGAGAGAAAATCTGGACAGTGTGAGCCTCAAAGGCGGGAAAAGCAAGAGAGGGAGGAATAGGAAGGGTTCGGTAACGACAGAGAGAGGAGAGCAGGAGCCCCACGCCTCGACCCCTGCCATCAGTGCGCGGAGTGTGGGAGAAGGAAAGGCCACCATAGGAGAGGGCAGCTTCCAGAGCAGAGTCAGACTGAGTGAGCCAGGTCTCAGTTATAGCAAAGAGAAGCAGGGAGTGAGAGAGAAAGAAGTCATGCACAGAGAGGAACTTGTTAGAGAGGGAGCGAGCATTCCAAAGTGCACAGGAGAAAGGGAGAGAGGAGGGAGGGTGGCAGGGGATGGGTATGAGGTTAGAGGGGTTGACACCAGAAGGAGTAGAGATTGCATTTGGCAGGCGAGGACGAGCGCATGTAGGAATAAGACAGGGACCAGGATTGGGAGAGATATCCCCAGAAGCAAGGAGGAGAAGCATGGATAGAAAGAGGATGTGTGAGGATGATTTGTAGGGGTGTTTTTTTAGTGCAGGTGATATAGCTGTGTGGTGTCAGAGGACGCAGGTAAGAAAGGAGTTCATGTGAACAGAGAAGTGGTGAAGGAAGGAGAGATGGAGATATATGAATAGAGTTGGAGACATACTGAGGCTGGTAAAAAGTGTGTGATATTATTGTGAAAAATTACAAAAGTGAGTTATATATACAAGAAGTGATCTGTGCTACATAAAAGTGTATAATCAACCAGTTGTCCCCTTTCAATGTTGAATATATAATCAGTCTCCTGATTTTACTTCCTATTGATATAGATCAGAGAGACGATACATGTTCTAGTGTTTAGCTATCAATGTCAGCGTCAGTGAAGCGCATACATTTAATACAGGTAAGTGCTGCAGACACCATGTGCTTCCTTCTGGGTGCACTGGTCTTCATTTTTACCAACCAGTTATATATATTATTTTTTTATTTTTTTATGTGGTTGACCCAAATGGTGTCTTATTTTCCTTATATAAGTCACAGTTGTGATTACATCACCATTAGCTATTTATGTCAACACATATATACATATATAACTGATAATATCCAAGAAAGCCTTAAAGCCCTTTAGCTGTATCTTTGAGAAAAGGCTGAATGTATCCTCTTAAGGCGTTCTGTCTATATGCGCTGTTTGTCTTTGTAGTACTTTTGCTACGTATGTATCTCTCAAAACCTAGCTGCTAGTGGTTTCCTTCACGGTCCACATCTTTGTTATGCTAGCTAGGAATTAGAAAGTATATTAGGTCAAATCAAATTGCAACCTATATTGCAAACTGGCTGTTAGACAGATGACAGTGATGTCATCATCACCCATCACCCGACGCGCGTTTCGTTCACTGCTGGAACTTCAAACTACACACATCTGTATACAAGAAACCAACAGACAGATGCAGTTACCTCCACAACTCCAGCTTACATACCACTCATACCAAACAAGGTATCATACACAGCCAGGCTATAAGATACCAAGATAAGATATGCTCTGACACTGAAGACAGAAACAGGCATCTCACAACCCTGACCGAATCGTTCAGACAGAAGGGATACAAACCAAAGACCATTGCCAAAACTATTACATCTGCACTAAAAGCCCCATGAGAACACGTGCTATAATACAGATAGAAAGAACCTACCACACGCATACCACTAGTGACCACATACAACCCTACCCTAGAGGGTATACGAAAAATAATCAAAGATCTGCAACCCATGCTGGCAGAGGATGTGACATTAAAATAAATCTTTCCCAAACCTTCCATTCTTGCATTCCGGCAACCACCAAACCTCAAACAGAAATTAGTCAGCAGAAAACATCACAACAAACTTAAAGACATTGATAATGGCACAAAACCGTGCAACAACAAATGCTGCAAACTCTGCAAACATATATGCCAAGATCCCACAGCCAGTCACAATCATGGAACACTCAGGGCCTCATTCAGATAGGGTTGATAAAAAATATCACCAGAGAATTTTAAATAACTGATTTTTGGGTGTTGCTATCACGGTATTCAGAAAGGCTCGATTACCTGTGATAGCAAAATTCCCAAAACGGGTGAGTTGCTGCCAGCGAGAGCATCAACCCTCTGAAAAGGCCTAAACCGGCGATTCATTTCTGCTGCAGAAAGAGCTGCTCTGAGAGAGCCGCCTCTCACAGCAGAAATGTCGGCCAAAAATTATTTATTTAAATATACATTTCTTTAATAGTGTATATGTGCAGGGGGTCTCCGGAGCTGAACCGTGTTGGTTTCAGGTCCAGGGACCCCCTGCTTCCCGAGATACAGGCCTCTTTATGGGGTGCCGGTATCTCCTATGCAAGGAAATGTCCCGGTCACGTGACGCAGGACATTTCAATGCAGAGGGATACCGGCACCCCATAAAGGGGCCTGTATCTTGGGAAGCAGGGGGTCCCCGGACATAAAACCAACGTGGTTCAGCTCCGGAGACCCCCTGCACATCTACACTATGAAACACATGTATATTAATAAATATTTAAATAAACATCAATACACGCCCCCCCCCTCCGCCCAAACCCATACAGTACAGTAATGTGCAAAATAACTATTATCCAGATATGGATAATAGATTATTTGCCCATTATTAAACACTGCATTAGCATACCTAAATAAAGTAAATAAATACAGTTATACTTACCACAACAGCAGGTCCCTCTGTCCTCCGTTGCAAGAAAGCATATACAGTATACATAATGAAGACATTCTATCGGCCCCTAACCCCTTAATCACCTTAGCGGTTAGTAACCGCTATAGTCATTAAGGGGTTAACCCACCCTGACCCGATACAAACCCGGGAGGCCTAAGCACCCACCCCGGACTGACTATACCCACCCTGTACCCATTGAGTAGTATAGTGGTACATCATACCCATATAATAATAATATGGGCATGATAAGCCTCTATAGCACTCAATCGGCACCCTAATTACAATACATTAATACACAAGACACACAATAATAAAACATAACTAAACTCCAAAAAAAACACACTTCACTAAATAAAAACAGTAGCCAGCTAATCCAATCAATACAAGCAATAGCAACATCAACAATGAATTAAATAAACCATTAACCAATCAAACCAATTAATTCCTAAACCAACTCAAAATGAATAGTAACACTAACCAATCAAAACAATTAATTACTACAACATTAATGAAGTTAAACAATAAAATAGAAAGAAAGAAATTCTAACAATATCTGAAATAACCATAAAACGCATTAGCTAACATAATACAACATTAACTACAAGCGGACACCAATCGCAAACCTTTTATTAGCATTAAGCATGAAAAAACAAACAATCACATCCACATAAGAAACTGAAATGAAAAAAAGCAACAGCAATACCAAGCCACAAATGCCCCCCAAATATTGTCATAATAATGTATTAATCTGTACCCTAAAGTGGTACAGATTAATATATTATCAGTCAATGTGCCTCCCTCAAAAAATCAAAAAACACATCCAATGAATAAACCTGTGAAAAGAGACATTTACAAACATTCAATATATTACTTACCATTAGAAGCGGTGGCCCTCCGACTCCCGGGGTAACAGGAAGCTCACGTACCTTGAAGGCCTCCACCAGCATCCAATGCCATCCGCCATGAAGATCTGGATCAGGTACCCAAATCTTCTTTGTTCTTTCTTTAATCACCTTCTTCTATCTTCATCTGTCACTATTTCTTCATTTCTTTATCTTCTATCTTCTTGTTGTAATCCAAAAAGCCCCATGGTAGATCCCAACCGATGTTGTCTCGTCGTCTTCTTGGGCTCAAATGAGGCGTCACGGCCTTAAATAGGGCTTTTGACGTCACATTTAGCCTCAAAATGGTTAACAGCCACCTGATTGGCTGTTAAAACCATGTTCCGACTTTTTTTTTTTTTTACACGACTTCACTTAAAGGGAATGATGCCAGCCAATCAGAATGGCTGTGCTTCATTTGCCTTTAAGATGACGTCATGAAAAGAAAGATGGCCGGCCTCACATGGTACGGTAGCCAATCAGAGCGTGGGAACTACATCCCAACTCTGATTGGCTCGAGTAGACCATGTGACAGAGGCTGTGGGGAGAACGGATGTGACGTCATTTAAATCCTGTCACATGGTACTAGAGCCAATCAGAGTCCACAGGGACTGACGTGGGCCTAGGGTATTAACCCTGTATGTAAAAGAATAAATAATGTATTTATGGGGGGGCACAGGAGGTGGGTTATGTATGTAATAAATATAATGATGTATATTGTGGGGTAGTGTATTGTTTTTATTGTGGGTACTGGGGGTGGGGGGAGGGGGTATTGGCCCCAAGGGTATGTGGGTAGGCCTCCCGGCTGGGTATTGGGTGAGTGAGGGTGGTTAGGCCTCACGGGGTGGGGGGTAGTGGGGGAGGGTATGTAGGCCTACCGAGCACTGGGTGAGGGTGGGTTAACCCCTTAATGACTGTAGCGGTTAATAACCGCTATGGTGATTAAGGGGTTAGGGGACATTACATTGGCTGTTTTTATTCTTGTTTATGTTTTGCAGCATCGGAGGGGGCATGGACAGTGAGGAAGATGAGGATGGCCTTCATCATGGCAGCCGGACATGGGTGAGTGCAATATGTATTTAATGTATTTATTGTTCTTTATGTATTTAAAATGGGCACATTCACTATTATCCATATGTGGATAATAGTAATTGTGCCCATTACTATACTGTATGTGTTATGGGGGGTTATTTCTTTATAAGTATGTATGTGTTTTGACATTAATTTGGGGGGGCACAGAATTGGTACTGCAGGCCCACGGGTAACACCCGAGGGCCCCCGCCGGCCTATAGTATCATTGATGTGCATATATGTACTGTATGTTAGGGGGGTATAGGGGTTGTTGGGGTAATATATATATATATAGATATATATATATATAGTTATTTATTTATTTATTTAGTGTGGGGCTGTTGTGTATGTAATTTTTTTATTGTGGGTAGCGGGGGTGGGTGAAGGGGGTATTAGCCCCAACGGTGGTTGTTTATGGTTTGCGGGGGGGAGGATAGCGGGAGGGCTTAACCCCTTCATGACCGTAGCGGTATTAACCGCTAAGGTCGTGAAGGGGTTAAGTGCACCCGCAACCCCCCGCAAGCCCTAAACAACCACCAAGGGCCAAATAGCCCCTTCACACCTTTCACACCCTTCACCGCTACCCACAATACAACTGGCACGGATGGTTAACCCCTTCATTGCCTTAGCGGTTAACCACTAAGGTAATGAAGTGGCCTTTAAATGCATTTTTCCTGCCTCGGATGCATGCCGGGGGGCTCCGGTGCTGGTATTAATGGGTATCAGTTCCGGAGACCCCCGGCATCAATCTCAGGCAGATAAAGGCCTGATTTTTTCTAAGTCCCGACCCATCGCAGCTCATCGAGGCCATCTCCCCACCAATCTACAAAAATTTTGTTGTGTATTTGATTTGGGGAGACGAACGCCTTTTAGGGCTGCGATAGGCGGCGACAGCTGACTCGCGGGTATCTGAATCGCGCGAGTTTATGATCCTTCCGAAAATGGTCGATAAGCGGCTGATCGCCACTCAATTGGCGATTTTCTTTGGGTGATAAAATTTTGCGTCGATACAGGCCGTTATCGAGCACTTATCGAGGCTTTCTGAATACGAGTAGCCATTTTGGTCAATAAGTGCTCCATAAGGGCCTTATCGAGGCTTTCTGAATGAGGCCCTCAATGTTAAAGGATCAAACAGCTGCACATTGCTTCATTGGGGAAACCAGCCAAAAACTACAAGGCAGAATGAATATGCACAGACACTCCATTCTCCATTACGAAGAAGGAAGATACTGCTCACCTGTGGGAAATCATTTCTCACAGCCAGATCATTCCATAAATGATTTTAAAATCAAAATCCTCAATGGAATGTTTAAACGCACCCAAGAACGGAAAACATTTGAACTCAGAATGATAAGACTCTTTGACACCAAAACCAAAGGACTTAAACTTGACACCCTCTACAATTCAATTTGTCATTTTGTTCTCCAATGCAACTACAACACACATCACTGCGATATGCTCAAAGAACTAGATTGGTCATCACTAGAGTCTAGGCGCAAAGTTCACCTTTCCTGTCTTGCCTTTAAATTCTTCATGGGCAAGCTACCCAGTTTTCTGAACAAGCTCCTCACCCCTACCACATGCAGCACTTATCACCTGAGATCAGACTCCAAAAGACTGTTCATGGTCCCAAGGCTCAACAAAGTATCCGGACGTTCCTCCTTCTCCTACCGTGCACCCCAAAACTGGAACAACCTACCAGAGACTCTCACATCCACCACCAGTTTAAGTTCTTTCAAATCTAAGGCTGTCTCACATTTTAATCTGGTCTGTAACTGTTTCATACGCCCATAATATATATTTTCTTTAACTGTGCACGCAATGTCTTGTATATAATGTATACCCTGTTCATTTATGTAACTGTACTTGTAACCATGTATTATTTGTCTTAACTCTGTGCCCAGGACATACTTGAAAACGAGAGGTAACTCGAAAATATATCTCGAAAGCTCGCACAAATAAAAGCATTTCGTTAGCCACAGAACGGTATCATCTATTTATTTTTTGATTATTGAAGCTCGGCTAACACGGTACGGATACCTCTACATATACATATATATATATATATATATATATATATATATATATATATGTGTGTGTGTGTGTGTAGAGGTATCTGTATCGTGATAGCCGAGCGTAATAATCAAAAATGAATAGACAATACCGTTCTGTGGCTAACGAAATTCTTTTATTTGTGCGAGCTTTCGAGATACTCTGATCTCTTCTTCCAGCGGTGTGGATAAAGCAAGAAAGGTTTGTACTTAAAAACAGTGCATCCTGGAATGTATCTAACTGAAGCCTATCCCTACCCCCTGTGCAGTATGCGATTTATAACTTAAGGTGTTAAATGGTGAAACTCTGCCTTTCAACATTATCACCTAGCATACAGTGCTTTCACTGCAGGAAGGGATTCTGGGAAATGATATGCAAATGAGCACACCATGTCAGCTTTTGCCTGAAATCCATTTTTACATCGAACCCTTATAAGCTAATGCTCTCTGTTCACACTGATATATATAAAATAAGATGAGATAAGGACAGCAGTGACGGCATTACGGCATCACTTTGGGACGGAACGCTTGTGGTGAGCTCCAGTCCCTGTTTCAAGGAGTCCCAGTGTTGGTTGCGGACGGCAATCAACCTGTCTTGGAAGGACTAATAACTAAGGACTTCCACTTGAATTATCTTATTGCACACCACGAGGTCTGATATCTTGGACTGGCAGCTGGCAGCTTTTGATTCATTCCTGCTGTGGAGGAGACTCTGTGCTGATCCGTGGTGGTGATAAACACAATGTTTGTATTTTATCTTTGTTTGTGAGTGAGCTTGTTTCCCTCTCCTAAACTTTTATATTAAATTAATAAGCTTTTTACGCTATGGGCTGCGCGCTTTCTCTTTTGGTTTTTTTTTACATTTTTTCTGGATATGGTTCTCCACCTGAAAGCTACCCTTAACCCATCAAAGCATACCATCGGACTGGACATTACAAGGAGTGGATTAGTATATATATATATATATATATATATATATATATATATATATATATATATATATCCATTTATTTATATATATATATATCCATTTATTTATATCTTGTATTGCTGTTTCTATCTGCTATTAGAGTTATTATATTTGTTTTAATATTAATTTACCATCACTATATCTACTGGCACTACTATTTTTTGTCATATATATATATATATATATATATATATATATAGTCAGATAAGGCAGTTGGCACTCCAATAGGTGCTGGTAAGCCACAGGTGCACGTCCCATATAGAGAATGTAGTTATACGTTACCGTTCCAAGGATTGGTAAACAAGAGACAGCACTCAAAGTTGAAAATCAAAGTGTATTAGTGAAAGCAAAAATACATCCAGAAACCCAACGTTTCGGTCCTACAGAATGGGACCTGCCTCAGGGGGATACAAAGGGAGAATGACACAGTTCACCACATATTTATACATCAAACACTGAAAGTCAATTAACCAATCACCATCACCCAATTAAATTAACACAAGAAACCTGCAGCTCTGATGTCATGTGTTGATTAAGCTTACATAAGATACCTCCATACTGCTAATCACCCAGCTGTGTATTCATCCATTGTCATGGTTATCAATGGGTGTGAGCTCTGATTGATAGGGCAGGGGCAATAGGGAGAGGATATCTAAAGAATTAAGGCAGGTTGTGCCATACATAAGTGAAACATAATAAAACCAGGGACATATATATATCAAACACTGAAAGTCAATTAACCAATCACCATCACTCAATTAAAATAACACAAGAAACCTGCAGCTCTGATGTCATGTGCTGATTAAGCTTACATAAGATACCTCCATACTGCTAATCACCCAGCTGTGTATTGCATCCATTGTCATGGTTATCAATGGGTCTGAGCTCTGATTGATATGTCAGGGGCAGCAGGGAGAGGGTTTTTAAAGAAGTAAAGCAGGTAGTGCCATACATAAGTGAAACATAATAAAACCAGGGACATATAGGTGTGGGGGAGTGTGGGGGAGTGGTGGGGATCATGATGGAATGTACTGACATAACTAGAGGGCAGAGCCAGACTATGTCATATGAACCATAAGTGCATATGGGAATACCACAATAAGTAGAACTTACATGTAAACAAATGATGAATAAATATGCATAGACTTCTAACCAAAGGAGAGCAACAGAGGATATTATACCATGAAGCACATCAGTGAAATTAATGTGATTGTCCACACACGCACATGTCCATAGGTATCATCAGGATCTGACCTAAAGAAAACAACTTAGCTTAAAATCCTCGTTAAGCCCTTTTGGGGTCATTGTACTTAAATCAAAGATAGCTTTAGCTTCCAGCTGTAATAGTAGTTTATTCCTGTCGCCACCCCTGGTAGGGACACGAGCCTGTATAATGGGCATGCATCTTAGAGTTGCTAAACTGTGTCTGTGTTTCCTGAAGTGTCGTGCCACCGGTTGGTGTTTCAAATCATCGTCATCTTCAGCACCCAGAAGTGCCTTCCTGATTGCACATCGATGAATACTGATACGTTCCTTTAACATTCTCATCGTCTTTCCGACGTAGTAGAGCCCACATGGGCACTTGATGAAGTACACTACATATTTAGACTCACAGTTTAAATATTGTTTAATTTTTGTAGATTTGCCAGTCTGAGGGTGAGCAAAAGTACTTCCTGTTTGTATAAACTGGCAGTTGGTACAGCCATGGCATCTGTATGACCCCGGTTTTCTCGCCAGCCAGGTCTTTGCTGGCATGTATTTGTCAACGGGATCAGAATGTGTAAGCAGATCTCCCAGATTTCTGCCTCTATTATAACAAAAAAGAGGTGGAGTATTAAAGTCTTTCCCAATCCTGCGATCATTAGCCAATATATGCCAATGTTGTTGTATAGACCTTTTGATATGTCGAGATGCAGTACTGATGTATGGCACTACCTGCTTTACTTCTTTAAAAACCCTCTCCCTGCTGCCCCTGACATATCAATCAGAGCTCAGACCCATTGGTAACCATGACAATGGATGCAATACACAGCTGGGTGATTAGCAGTATGGAGGTATCTTATGTAAGCTTAATCAACACATGACATCAGAGCTGCAGGTTTCTTGTGTTATTTTAATTGAGTGATGGTGATTGGTTAATTGACTTTCAGTGTTTGATATATATGTCCCTGGTTTTATTATGTTTCACTTATGTATGGCACAACCTGCCTTAATTCTTTAGATATCCTCTCCCTATTGCCCCTGCCCTATCAATCAGAGCTCACACCCATTGATAACCATGACAATGGATGAATACACAGCTGGGTGATTAGCAGTATGGAGGTATCTTATGTAAGCTTAATCAACACATGACATCAGAGCTGCAGGTTTCTTGTGTTAATTTAATTGGGTGATGGTGATTGGTTAATTGACTTTCAGTGTTTGATGTATAAATATGTGGTGAACTGTGTCATTCTCCCTTTGTATCCCCCTGAGGAAGGTCCCATTCTGTAGGACCGAAACGTTGGGTTTCTGGATGTATTTTTGCTTTCACTAATACACTTTGATTTTCAACTTTGAGTGCTGTCTCTTGTTTACCAATCCTTGGAACGGTAACGTATAACTATATATATATATATATATATATATATATATATATAAAAACAATCATGCATTCGTCCTACTTACACGATACCTATATGACATTAACTTATTTCATCTATTAAATCATTTATTGGTATCCGTTCACTCATGTCTTAAGTGGAACTGCACCTGATAGGGAGTGCATGTCCCACCAAATAATTAATGACACCAAAAAACATTTGTCTAAAATAGGCATATATTTTAGAACAAGGGTTTCAATTGTGTATGTGGAGAGTTTTTCCAAGCCCAATACATAAAGTCCAAATTGAGAAATAATTATTTTCCTTATTCTTAGAGAAGAGACAGGTGGGAATCAAATGTTTCATGTGTTATATGAAGTTATATGAATGTATATTTTCATATTCATGTTATCTAATTTTTTTTCTATTTCCCCCCCCCCCCTTAAATGCGAAGCTACCTTTTTGCCTGGAGGAACTAGGTTTTGATTAGCTTTGACAAGGTGTGAAAGTGCTTTTCTTATATTCTTTTCTTTCATGCTTTGCAGCACGGCAGATGGAAGGAACGTCTCTAATCCCCATTCTTTTCTGAAACAAAAAGAACATTGGTTTATTTCACATACCTGTGCTTATTTACAAAAGACCAGACGGTAGTTTTCATTTCTGCCTGAGTGAAGCAACTTAAATATGATAGGAGCTTAGCAGGACAACGAAACGTCAATAACAACCTACTTGCTATTGGAACGGCACCAATGTTCCTTTGTTTACATTCATTTTAAAGACCAATTCCCAGCCTGGCTGCTATTTAACTACTGTATGCTGATGTTGAGTTATTCTGAATATGCCTCTCTTGTTATGAGTCCACCAAACTGCTTTTCATGGGTTCTGCTCACCTATCTATAACATAAAACTATGGGGGTGGTTATGAGGAAAACTATTGTATGAATAGCTTTTAGCATGACTTGTTGACCAACTTGTATTCCACTTTGGCACATTAATAAAACTACCATCTGAGACTTATATATTGTGTATGTGTATGTATATATATATATATATATATATATATATATATATATATATATATATATATATATTTACCCACCATAGCTTAACTAGGTATGGGAAAACCTATCCCTTGCTTCATTTTTCCATAGCCAGTATAAGCAACCCCACACTGAGGAAACCCATTAAGGTCGAAACAGTCTGTCTGTGGGTGAGTTTACTGGCTATGCATCTTAACCCTGGCTGTGCTCAAAACTGTGACCATGCAGCAAGCTTAAGCCTATAGGGGAACCATGTTGAATGGTTTTGAAGCAAAAGGTGGCAGTGTGTTCATTTGCATGTCATTTCCCAGAATCCCTTGCTGCAGTGGAAGTGCTGTGTGCTGGGTGATAATGGTGAAAGGCAGGGTTGCAGACCAGTCTAAGACATGCAAATGAGCATACAGTAATATTTCCATTATATATATATTTAAATATATGTGTGTGTGTGTGTGTGTGTAAATATATATATATATATATATATATATGTAGCCCTCTTACCCCCACCCTAAGTGAGATTGAGGTGGGTAGGTGTATCTGACTACTTATCAGTGTGGTGCTGTACCTGTTTGGCAACCAGGAGGGCTGAGCTTCCGCCACGGGGAATCTGGGGTAAATTACTCTTACTACTACTATATGGTGCAGCGCCTCCACCTGTGATGGCTCCCAGCAGAGCGGGAGTTCTTCCTCGCAGGACACATACAAATGAACACATACACTAGATGTAAAATAGCAACGGTCTTTACTATATGCAGAATGTAACTTAACACATACATCAGCAATACACAACAAGATATATGTACCACCCTCTGCCACTAGCTGGCAACTATAACCTTGCCCCTAACTGGGCTATACCTTTACACCCCCTTCCCAACCCCTTGTCCAAAGAGTCCAAGCCCACCCAAGTGTGTGAACAGGCCTGTCACATGTGAGGAGCAAGTTAAAGTTGGTGCACTTGTGGAAGGTTGTAAATACCTGCCCAGGTGTCTCTACACCTGGGTGTCTTCGCAAAGGATCTACCGGCACCGCTTGGTCCAGCGCTGATCTGTACCTCCGCGTGGATGGGGTCCAACCGAACGTCCCACCATAAGGACAGTCTCTGTATTAGCAACACCGCATACAGGAACATGCAGCAGACTCTATCACTGGTCCCTGCACTAGGAACTGCAGCAGGGCCTCTCTCTTCCTGCACTAAGGAACGGCACAGGATCTGTCACTAGGTCCCTGCCTAGTACACAGCTGAAGGGGCACAGGGTCCTTACCTAAGGGCCTGTCCCTATGAACACCCACCCTCTCTAGTGGGGAGTCAGGACCTCAACTCTAGCCTGGGGATTTCTGGCCTAGAGCAGAAGCTCGCAGCTCTCTGCCCCCCTTCTTTCCCCCTCTGAGTCCTCAGCCTAACTGACTCATGTGCTTCACAACAATGTATCAAATCCCCTGCTGCAGAGAATCTGCAAGTCTCAGGGGCTGGCTGGCTGCAGGTGACAGGGATCATAGGGCATTCCCCAGAGGCTGCTGGGAGATGTAGTCCACTCAGGACCTCTTTCCTATGGGGACCGCGTGTGCGATTTCTACTGCGCCTGTGCGAAGATGTAATGGCCGCCGCTATGCTTAACTGCGTCTGCGCAACCTCCCAGAGCTCCTGCACACTTGTAATCGCCACCGCTACCCTTGCCAACCTCTGCGCATTGCGCGAACCTCGCGTCACAACAAAGATGGCGGCGCCCACCGGGAGAAGTCGCCGTCCCCTTACCCCACTGCCACAGGGGTAAGACAGGGAGCAAAGGGACATCAGAGAAACCGGGGGTGACCCCCTTACACTCTCCCCCTGGTTGAAACACCAACGTCCCCGCTTGGAAAACAGTGTCACATTACATAAAGTTACACAATAAAAATGCATTGCATAAACTGTACAACTTAACATGTTGACTGTAACATCACTGACAGTAATACCCGAGGCCAGCTGAGTGTTAGCTGTTGGCTGAGACCAATTTTGAGGTGCCCCTAACTGATTATGTGGGGGTACCTCACTTTGACTTTGGTGAGCCTCCGCCTGGGTAGTCTCCGTTACCGATACTGGAGTCTCTGTAGACTCTTTGAGATTGTGGTCATGTGCAACAGTCACTGGTTCCATACTACTTCCTCCCCCTGGTGGAAGGAATAGCACAGTGTCTCTTGGCCAGACCTTTACCCGGCCATCCGCGGCATGGATGCGGTAGGCCAGGAGATCTTGACCTTTTCCACGGTCCACCACATGGTGAATGGAGCGCTCCTTTTTGTGCTTAAAGGAGGCAATTTTCACGGGATCAGTCACAACACAGTCCTTGTCCCTAAGCACTTTGGAGACTTCCACTGAGAAGCGAGCGATTAGCAATGTCTTTGTACTCAAAGTCTCTGTCACATTCTGCAGGGGGTAAAGGGTTGATACCTTACCACTGCGGTGATTCACGGTGGCCAACAGGTCCTTGGGGACGCTGCCAGTTCCCACCTCGGTGGTCTGGGGACCTGTCCCCGGCACTTCTGGGGAAGTCCACTCACTTTCTGGGCACTCGGAAGCGTTGGATCCCAGTCCTGGGACCAATGGGGTTGGAGCGCACAGGCTCACACTCAGTTCAATCACAGTAATACTTAGGGCAGCACTGGACATCATGATGGGGCTGTCTTTCCTCTTCACCTGGACGATAGGCGATGGGTACTGGTCCACTCGCACCACTGGACAGCAATCTTCTAAGGGGGACACCTCCGCCAGGACGCGATGCCAAATGGAGCCAATCGCCCTGGTGGCCAGACTTAAGGAGCTACCGTGCTCCGCGGTCACCTGGAAGCTCACACCCGACACCCCTGGGGCAGTCAACTCACCCTTGTCGTTGTTAGGTACTGATCCCAAGCCTAGGACCGATGGTACCATCGTAGTAGGCCGGACTGGCAGTGGTAGGGCACACGGCCCCACAGCAGGCGAGGCAAACGGCTCTTTGTCCTCAGCTTCACTTGTCATCTGTGGTTCTGGCATTTGAACTGAATCTGGAACCGCGGTTAGGGCGCATGGGCCCTCCGTAGTTGAGGTAGGTTGGTTAACCGCATCTTCCTCTGCGGATTCCGTAGCACACAGCAGCACTGGTTTTAGGAACTGTGCCCCGCAGCAGGCACACTTGGGTCCCCAGCTCAATTCGCCATCTGGAAAATCACACTTGGGGCATAGGCACCAGACGTACCTTTTACCTTCCACTTTCACTACCTGAACCTCTCGTGGTCGCTGATAGGGATCAAAGTTCATACCACCAGGTCTTTCTGTAAGCACGGGCACAAAATAAATGTTACATACAGTCCCTCTGCTGGCCAAACACCATACAACTGCCGATGTGGTTCGCTGCATCCTGTACTGTCCTTAGTGGCGACAGCAGTCACTGATTGAGCATCCTTGTGCTGGCTCCCCCTGGTGGACTCCTGAGGCGGAGCACCCTCTTTCAAGGAGTGGTTCTGACTCTGTGCTGAGCTACTCTCCGTGCAGAGGCGGGGCTCTGGTTTTCGCGCCCAACCCGGACAATACTCTGCAACAATTTCTTGCACAGTCCTGGTGCTCGCCCGACTTGGCGTGAGCCGCCATCTTAGGTGTGATTCTCTGCTTGAGGAAACCTCCATTTTAATCACAGTCTCATCAATTACACTATGACTCTCTGCATAGATAGGGGGGTAGCCTTCTGGTGTGGCCTCTGGTTTTCCTGGCATTTCAGAGTAGATAACAGGACACCATACTTTAGTGAGGGTTCCATGGAGCAATATTTTGGATGGGCCTCCTTCTCTTATTAAATCTTGTTCGGCCCTCACCAACACTGAGCACCACACTCCGTCTGCATCTACGCAGCGGCCTAAGACTTTTGCACCCCATAAGCCTGGGTACTGTCCCAATATTAAGTAAATATCACAGGAGGGAGTTTCAGCAGGAACTCGTCCTACAGCAAGGGTTTGTGAGGGCGGGACTTGCCCCTTTAATGCCCATTCGTACACTTCTTGGCAGGATGGCAATGATAATGAGAACAACATAATGTATACTGAATTCGGGCACCCCAGGTCTGGCTCTCAGCAGCGCCTCCAAATGTAGCCCTCTTACCCCCACCCTAAGTGAGATTGAGGTGGGTAGGTGTATCTGACTACTTATCAGTGTGGTGCTGTACCTGTTTGGCAACCAGGAGGGCTGAGCTTCCGCCACGGGAATCTGGGGTAAATTACTCTTACCACTACTATATGGTGCAGCGCCTCCACCTGTGATGGCACCCAGCAGAGCGGGAGTTCTTCCTCGCAGGACACATACAAATGAACACATACACTAGATGTAAAATAGCAACGGTCTTTAATATATATGCAGAATGTAACTTAACACATACATCAGCAATACACAACAAGATATATGTACCACCCTCTGCCACTAGCTGGCAACTATAACCTTGCCCCTAACTGGGCTATAACCTTCTTAGCCCCTAACTGGGCTATACCTTTACACCCCCTTCCCAACCCCTTGTCCAAAGAGTCCAAGCCCACCCAAGTGTGTGAACAGGCCTGTCACATGTGAGGAGCAAGTTAAAGTTGGTGCACTTGTGGAAGGTTGTAAATACCTGCCCAGGTGTCTCTACACCTGGGTGTCTTCGCAAAGGATCTACCGGCGCCGCTTGGTCCAGCGCTGATCTGTACCTCCGCGTGGATGGGGTCCAACCGAACGTCCCACCATAAGGACAGTTTCTGTATTAGCAACACCGCATACAGGAACATGCAGCAGACTCTATCACTGGTCCCTGCACTAGGAACTGCAGCAGGGCCGCACTCTTCCTGCACTAAGGAACGGCACAGGATCTGTCACTAGGTCCCTGCCTAGTACACAGCTGAAGGGGCACAGGGTCCTTACCTAAGGGCCTGTCCCTATGAACACCCACCCTCTCTAGTGGAGAGTCAGGACCTCAACTCTAGCCTGGGGATTTCTGGCCTAGAGCAGAAGCTCGCAGCTCTCTGCCCCCCTTCTTTCCCCCTCTGAGTCCTCAGCCTAACTGACTCATGTGCTTCACAACAATGTATCAAATCCCCTGCTGCAGAGAATCTGCAAGTCTCAGTGGCTGGCTGGCTGCAGGTGACAGGGATCATAGGGCATTCCCCAGAGGCTGCTGGGAGATGTAGTCCACTCAGGACCTCTTTCCTATGGGGACCGCGTGTGCGATCTCTACTGCGCCTGTGCGAAGATGTAATGGCCGCCGCTATGCTTAACTGCGTCTGCGCAACCTCCCAGAGCTCCTGCACACTTGTAATCGCCACCGCTACCCTTGCCAACCTCTGCGCATTGCGCGAACCTCGCGTCATAACAAAGATGGCGGCGCCCACCGGGAGAAGTTGCCGTCCCCTTACCCCACTGCCACAGGGGTAAGACAGGGAGCAAAGGGACATCAGAGAAACCGGGGGTGACCCCCTTACACTCTCCCCCTGGTTGAAACACCAACGTCCCTGCTTGGAAAACAGTGTCACATTACATAAAGTTACACAATAAAAATGCATTGCATAAACTGTACAACTTAACATGTTGACTGTAACATCACTGACAGTAATACCCGAGGCCAGCTGAGTGTTAGCTGTTGGCTGAGACCAATTTTGAGGTGCCCCTAACTGATTATGTGGGGGTACCTCACTTTGACTTTGGTGAGCCTCCGCCTGGGTAGTCTCCGTTACCGATACTGGAGTCTCTGTAGACTCTTTGAGATTGTGGTCATGTGCAACAGTCACTGGTTCCATACTACTTCCTCCCCCTGGTGGAAGGAATAGCACAGTGTCTCTTGGCCAGACCTTTACCCGGCCATCCGCGGCATGGATGCGGTAGGCCAGGAGATCTTGACCTTTTCCACGGTCCACCACATGGTGAATGGAGCGCTCCTTTTTGTGCTTAAAGGAGGCAATTTTCACGGGATCAGTCACAACACAGTCCTTGTCCCTAAGCACTTTGGAGACTTCCACTGAGAAGCGAGCGATTAGCAATGTCTTTGTACTCAAAGTCTCTGTCACATTCTGCAGGGGGTAAAGGGTTGATACCTTACCACTGCGGTGATTCACGGTGGCCAACAGGTCCTTGGGGACGCTGCCAGTTCCCACCTCGGTGGTCTGGGGACCTGTCCCCGGCACTTCTGGGGAAGTCCACTCACTTTCTGGGCACTCGGAAGCGTTGGATCCCAGTCCTGGGACCAATGGGGTTGGAGCGCACAGGCTCACACTCAGTTCAATCACAGTAATACTTAGGGCAGCACTGGATATCATGATGGGGCTGTCTTTCCTCTTCACCTGGACGATAGGCGATGGGTACTGGTCCACTCGCACCACTGGACAGCAATCTTCTAAGGGGGACACCTCCGCCAGGACGCGATGCCAAATGGAGCCAATCGCCCTGGTGGCCAGACTTAAGGAGCTACCGTGCTCCGCGGTCACCTGGAAGCTCACACCCGACACCCCTGGGGCAGTCAACTCACCCTTGTCGTCGTTAGGTACTGATCCCAAGCCTAGGACCGATGGTACCATCGTAGTAGGCCGGACTGGCAGTGGTAGGGCACACGGCCCCACAGCAGGCGAGGCAAACGGCTCTTTGTCCTCAGCTTCACTTGTCATCTGTGGTTCTGGCATTTGAACTGAATCTGGAACCGCGGTTAGGGCGCATGGGCCCTCCGTAGTTGAGGTAGGTTGGTTAACCGCATCTTCCTCTGCGGATTCCGTAGCACACAGCAGCACTGGTTTTAGGAACTGTGCCCCGCAGCAGGCACACTTGGGTCCCCAGCTCAATTCGCCATCTGGAAAATCACACTTGGGGCATAGGCACCAGACGTACCTTTTACCTTCCACTTTCACTACCTGAACCTCTCGTGGTCGCTGATAGGGATCAAAGTTCATACCACCAGGTCTTTCTGTAAGCACGGGCACAAAATAAATGTTACATACAGTCCCTCTGCTGGCCAAACACCATACAACTGCCGATGTGGTTCGCTGCATCCTGTACTGTCCTTAGTGGCGACAGCAGTCACTGATTGAGCATCCTTGTGCTGGCTCCCCCTGGTGGACTCCTGAGGCGGAGCACCCTCTTTCAAGGAGTGGTTCTGACTCTGTGCTGAGCTACTCTCCGTGCAGAGGCGGGGCTCTGGTTTTCGCGCCCAACCCGGACAATACTCTGCAACAATTTCTTGCACAGTCCTGGTGCTCGCCCGACTTGGCGTGAGCCGCCATCTTAGGTGTGATTCTCTGCTTGAGGAAACCTCCATTTTAATCACAGTCTCATCAATTACACTATGACTCTCTGCATAGATAGGGGGGTAGCCTTCTGGTGTGGCCTCTGGTTTTCCTGGCATTTCAGAGTAGATAACAGGACACCATACTTTAGTGAGGGTTCCATGGAGCAATATTTTGGATGGGCCTCCTTCTCTTATTAAATCTTGTTCGGCCCTCACCAACACTGAGCACCACACTCCGTCTGCATCTACGCAGCGGCCTAAGACTTTTGCACCCCATAAGCCTGGGTACTGTCCCAATATTAAGTAAATATCACAGGAGGGAGTTTCAGCAGGAACTCGTCCTACAGCAAGGGTTTGTGAGGGCGGGACTTGCCCCTTTAATGCCCATTCGTACACTTCTTGGCAGGATGGCAATGATAATGAGAACAACATAATGTATACTGAATTCGGGCACCCCAGGTCTGGCTCTCAGCAGCGCCTCCAAATGTAGCCCTCTTACCCCCACCCTAAGTGAGATTGAGGTGGGTAGGTGTATCTGACTACTTATCAGTGTGGTGCTGTACCTGTTTGGCAACCAGGAGGGCTGAGCTTCCGCCACGGGAATCTGGGGTAAATTACTCTTACCACTACTATATGGTGCAGCGCCTCCACCTGTGATGGCACCCAGCAGAGCGGGAGTTCTTCCTCGCAGGACACATACAAATGAACACATACACTAGATGTAAAATAGCAACGGTCTTTAATATATATGCAGAATGTAACTTAACACATACATCAGCAATACACAACAAGATATATGTACCACCCTCTGCCACTAGCTGGCAACTATAACCTTGCCCCTAACTGGGCTATAACCTTCTTAGCCCCTAACTGGGCTATACCTTTACACCCCCTTCCCAACCCCTTGTCCAAAGAGTCCAAGCCCACCCAAGTGTGTGAACAGGCCTGTCACATGTGAGGAGCAAGTTAAAGTTGGTGCACTTGTGGAAGGTTGTAAATACCTGCCCAGGTGTCTCTACACCTGGGTGTCTTCGCAAAGGATCTACCGGCGCCGCTTGGTCCAGCGCTGATCTGTACCTCCGCGTGGATGGGGTCCAACCGAACGTCCCACCATAAGGACAGTCTCTGTATTAGCAACACCGCATACAGGAACATGCAGCAGACTCTATCACTGGTCCCTGCACTAGGAACTGCAGCAGGGCCGCACTCTTCCTGCACTAAGGAACGGCACAGGATCTGTCACTAGGTCCCTGCCTAGTACACAGCTGAAGGGGCACAGGGTCCTTACCTAAGGGCCTGTCCCTATGAACACCCACCCTCTCTAGTGGAGAGTCAGGACCTCAACTCTAGCCTGGGGATTTCTGGCCTAGAGCAGAAGCTCGCAGCTCTCTGCCCCCCTTCTTTCCCCCTCTGAGTCCTCAGCCTAACTGACTCATGTGCTTCACAACAATGTATCAAATCCCCTGCTGCAGAGAATCTGCAAGTCTCAGTGGCTGGCTGGCTGCAGGTGACAGGGATCATAGGGCATTCCCCAGAGGCTGCTGGGAGATGTAGTCCACTCAGGACCTCTTTCCTATGGGGACCGCGTGTGCGATCTCTACTGCGCCTGTGCGAAGATGTAATGGCCGCCGCTATGCTTAACTGCGTCTGCGCAACCTCCCAGAGCTCCTGCACACTTGTAATCGCCACCGCTACCCTTGCCAACCTCTGCGCATTGCGCGAACCTCGCGTCATAACAAAGATGGCGGCGCCCACCGGGAGAAGTTGCCGTCCCCTTACCCCACTGCCACAGGGGTAAGACAGGGAGCAAAGGGACATCAGAGAAACCGGGGGTGACCCCCTTACACTCTCCCCCTGGTTGAAACACCAACGTCCCTGCTTGGAAAACAGTGTCACATTACATAAAGTTACACAATAAAAATGCATTGCATAAACTGTACAACTTAACATGTTGACTGTAACATCACTGACAGTAATACCCGAGGCCAGCTGAGTGTTAGCTGTTGGCTGAGACCAATTTTGAGGTGCCCCTAACTGATTATGTGGGGGTACCTCACTTTGACTTTGGTGAGCCTCCGCCTGGGTAGTCTCCGTTACCGATACTGGAGTCTCTGTAGACTCTTTGAGATTGTGGTCATGTGCAACAGTCACTGGTTCCATACTACTTCCTCCCCCTGGTGGAAGGAATAGCACAGTGTCTCTTGGCCAGACCTTTACCCGGCCATCCGCGGCATGGATGCGGTAGGCCAGGAGATCTTGACCTTTTCCACGGTCCACCACATGGTGAATGGAGCGCTCCTTTTTGTGCTTAAAGGAGGCAATTTTCACGGGATCAGTCACAACACAGTCCTTGTCCCTAAGCACTTTGGAGACTTCCACTGAGAAGCGAGCGATTAGCAATGTCTTTGTACTCAAAGTCTCTGTCACATTCTGCAGGGGGTAAAGGGTTGATACCTTACCACTGCGGTGATTCACGGTGGCCAACAGGTCCTTGGGGACGCTGCCAGTTCCCACCTCGGTGGTCTGGGGACCTGTCCCCGGCACTTCTGGGGAAGTCCACTCACTTTCTGGGCACTCGGAAGCGTTGGATCCCAGTCCTGGGACCAATGGGGTTGGAGCGCACAGGCTCACACTCAGTTCAATCACAGTAATACTTAGGGCAGCACTGGACATCATGATGGGGCTGTCTTTCCTCTTCACCTGGACGATAGGCGATGGGTACTGGTCCACTCGCACCACTGGACAGCAATCTTCTAAGGGGGACACCTCCGCCAGGACGCGATGCCAAATGGAGCCAATCGCCCTGGTGGCCAGACTTAAGGAGCTACCGTGCTCCGCGGTCACCTGGAAGCTCACACCCGACACCCCTGGGGCAGTCAACTCACCCTTGTCGTCGTTAGGTACTGATCCCAAGCCTAGGACCGATGGTACCATCGTAGTAGGCCGGACTGGCAGTGGTAGGGCACACGGCCCCACAGCAGGCGAGGCAAACGGCTCTTTGTCCTCAGCTTCACTTGTCATCTGTGGTTCTGGCATTTGAACTGAATCTGGAACCGCGGTTAGGGCGCATGGGCCCTCCGTAGTTGAGGTAGGTTGGTTAACCGCATCTTCCTCTGCGGATTCCGTAGCACACAGCAGCACTGGTTTTAGGAACTGTGCCCCGCAGCAGGCACACTTGGGTCCCCAGCTCAATTCGCCATCTGGAAAATCACACTTGGGGCATAGGCACCAGACGTACCTTTTACCTTCCACTTTCACTACCTGAACCTCTCGTGGTCGCTGATAGGGATCAAAGTTCATACCACCAGGTCTTTCTGTAAGCACGGGCACAAAATAAATGTTACATACAGTCCCTCTGCTGGCCAAACACCATACAACTGCCGATGTGGTTCGCTGCATCCTGTACTGTCCTTAGTGGCGACAGCAGTCACTGATTGAGCATCCTTGTGCTGGCTCCCCCTGGTGGACTCCTGAGGCGGAGCACCCTCTTTCAAGGAGTGGTTCTGACTCTGTGCTGAGCTACTCTCCGTGCAGAGGCGGGGCTCTGGTTTTCGCGCCCAACCCGGACAATACTCTGCAACAATTTCTTGCACAGTCCTGGTGCTCGCCCGACTTGGCGTGAGCCGCCATCTTAGGTGTGATTCTCTGCTTGAGGAAACCTCCATTTTAATCACAGTCTCATCAATTACACTATGACTCTCTGCATAGATAGGGGGGTAGCCTTCTGGTGTGGCCTCTGGTTTTCCTGGCATTTCAGAGTAGATAACAGGACACCATACTTTAGTGAGGGTTCCATGGAGCAATATTTTGGATGGGCCTCCTTCTCTTATTAAATCTTGTTCGGCCCTCACCAACACTGAGCACCACACTCCGTCTGCATCTACGCAGCGGCCTAAGACTTTTGCACCCCATAAGCCTGGGTACTGTCCCAATATTAAGTAAATATCACAGGAGGGAGTTTCAGCAGGAACTCGTCCTACAGCAAGGGTTTGTGAGGGCGGGACTTGCCCCTTTAATGCCCATTCGTACACTTCTTGGCAGGATGGCAATGATAATGAGAACAACATAATGTATACTGAATTCGGGCACCCCAGGTCTGGCTCTCAGCAGCGCCTCCAAATGTAGCCCTCTTACCCCCACCCTAAGTGAGATTGAGGTGGGTAGGTGTATCTGACTACTTATCAGTGTGGTGCTGTACCTGTTTGGCAACCAGGAGGGCTGAGCTTCCGCCACGGGAATCTGGGGTAAATTACTCTTACCACTACTATATGGTGCAGCGCCTCCACCTGTGATGGCACCCAGCAGAGCGGGAGTTCTTCCTCGCAGGACACATACAAATGAACACATACACTAGATGTAAAATAGCAACGGTCTTTAATATATATGCAGAATGTAACTTAACACATACATCAGCAATACACAACAAGATATATGTACCACCCTCTGCCACTAGCTGGCAACTATAACCTTGCCCCTAACTGGGCTATAACCTTCTTAGCCCCTAACTGGGCTATACCTTTACACCCCCTTCCCAACCCCTTGTCCAAAGAGTCCAAGCCCACCCAAGTGTGTGAACAGGCCTGTCACATGTGAGGAGCAAGTTAAAGTTGGTGCACTTGTGGAAGGTTGTAAATACCTGCCCAGGTGTCTCTACACCTGGGTGTCTTCGCAAAGGATCTACCGGCGCCGCTTGGTCCAGCGCTGATCTGTACCTCCGCGTGGATGGGGTCCAACCGAACGTCCCACCATAAGGACAGTTTCTGTATTAGCAACACCGCATACAGGAACATGCAGCAGACTCTATCACTGGTCCCTGCACTAGGAACTGCAGCAGGGCCGCACTCTTCCTGCACTAAGGAACGGCACAGGATCTGTCACTAGGTCCCTGCCTAGTACACAGCTGAAGGGGCACAGGGTCCTTACCTAAGGGCCTGTCCCTATGAACACCCACCCTCTCTAGTGGAGAGTCAGGACCTCAACTCTAGCCTGGGGATTTCTGGCCTAGAGCAGAAGCTCGCAGCTCTCTGCCCCCCTTCTTTCCCCCTCTGAGTCCTCAGCCTAACTGACTCATGTGCTTCACAACAATGTATCAAATCCCCTGCTGCAGAGAATCTGCAAGTCTCAGTGGCTGGCTGGCTGCAGGTGACAGGGATCATAGGGCATTCCCCAGAGGCTGCTGGGAGATGTAGTCCACTCAGGACCTCTTTCCTATGGGGACCGCGTGTGCGATCTCTACTGCGCCTGTGCGAAGATGTAATGGCCGCCGCTATGCTTAACTGCGTCTGCGCAACCTCCCAGAGCTCCTGCACACTTGTAATCGCCACCGCTACCCTTGCCAACCTCTGCGCATTGCGCGAACCTCGCGTCATAACAAAGATGGCGGCGCCCACCGGGAGAAGTTGCCGTCCCCTTACCCCACTGCCACAGGGGTAAGACAGGGAGCAAAGGGACATCAGAGAAACCGGGGGTGACCCCCTTACACTCTCCCCCTGGTTGAAACACCAACGTCCCTGCTTGGAAAACAGTGTCACATTACATAAAGTTACACAATAAAAATGCATTGCATAAACTGTACAACTTAACATGTTGACTGTAACATCACTGACAGTAATACCCGAGGCCAGCTGAGTGTTAGCTGTTGGCTGAGACCAATTTTGAGGTGCCCCTAACTGATTATGTGGGGGTACCTCACTTTGACTTTGGTGAGCCTCCGCCTGGGTAGTCTCCGTTACCGATACTGGAGTCTCTGTAGACTCTTTGAGATTGTGGTCATGTGCAACAGTCACTGGTTCCATACTACTTCCTCCCCCTGGTGGAAGGAATAGCACAGTGTCTCTTGGCCAGACCTTTACCCGGCCATCCGCGGCATGGATGCGGTAGGCCAGGAGATCTTGACCTTTTCCACGGTCCACCACATGGTGAATGGAGCGCTCCTTTTTGTGCTTAAAGGAGGCAATTTTCACGGGATCAGTCACAACACAGTCCTTGTCCCTAAGCACTTTGGAGACTTCCACTGAGAAGCGAGCGATTAGCAATGTCTTTGTACTCAAAGTCTCTGTCACATTCTGCAGGGGGTAAAGGGTTGATACCTTACCACTGCGGTGATTCACGGTGGCCAACAGGTCCTTGGGGACGCTGCCAGTTCCCACCTCGGTGGTCTGGGGACCTGTCCCCGGCACTTCTGGGGAAGTCCACTCACTTTCTGGGCACTCGGAAGCGTTGGATCCCAGTCCTGGGACCAATGGGGTTGGAGCGCACAGGCTCACACTCAGTTCAATCACAGTAATACTTAGGGCAGCACTGGACATCATGATGGGGCTGTCTTTCCTCTTCACCTGGACGATAGGCGATGGGTACTGGTCCACTCGCACCACTGGACAGCAATCTTCTAAGGGGGACACCTCCGCCAGGACGCGATGCCAAATGGAGCCAATCGCCCTGGTGGCCAGACTTAAGGAGCTACCGTGCTCCGCGGTCACCTGGAAGCTCACACCCGACACCCCTGGGGCAGTCAACTCACCCTTGTCGTCGTTAGGTACTGATCCCAAGCCTAGGACCGATGGTACCATCGTAGTAGGCCGGACTGGCAGTGGTAGGGCACACGGCCCCACAGCAGGCGAGGCAAACGGCTCTTTGTCCTCAGCTTCACTTGTCATCTGTGGTTCTGGCATTTGAACTGAATCTGGAACCGCGGTTAGGGCGCATGGGCCCTCCGTAGTTGAGGTAGGTTGGTTAACCGCATCTTCCTCTGCGGATTCCGTAGCACACAGCAGCACTGGTTTTAGGAACTGTGCCCCGCAGCAGGCACACTTGGGTCCCCAGCTCAATTCGCCATCTGGAAAATCACACTTGGGGCATAGGCACCAGACGTACCTTTTACCTTCCACTTTCACTACCTGAACCTCTCGTGGTCGCTGATAGGGATCAAAGTTCATACCACCAGGTCTTTCTGTAAGCACGGGCACAAAATAAATGTTACATACAGTCCCTCTGCTGGCCAAACACCATACAACTGCCGATGTGGTTCGCTGCATCCTGTACTGTCCTTAGTGGCGACAGCAGTCACTGATTGAGCATCCTTGTGCTGGCTCCCCCTGGTGGACTCCTGAGGCGGAGCACCCTCTTTCAAGGAGTGGTTCTGACTCTGTGCTGAGCTACTCTCCGTGCAGAGGCGGGGCTCTGGTTTTCGCGCCCAACCCGGACAATACTCTGCAACAATTTCTTGCACAGTCCTGGTGCTCGCCCGACTTGGCGTGAGCCGCCATCTTAGGTGTGATTCTCTGCTTGAGGAAACCTCCATTTTAATCACAGTCTCATCAATTACACTATGACTCTCTGCATAGATAGGGGGGTAGCCTTCTGGTGTGGCCTCTGGTTTTCCTGGCATTTCAGAGTAGATAACAGGACACCATACTTTAGTGAGGGTTCCATGGAGCAATATTTTGGATGGGCCTCCTTCTCTTATTAAATCTTGTTCGGCCCTCACCAACACTGAGCACCACACTCCGTCTGCATCTACGCAGCGGCCTAAGACTTTTGCACCCCATAAGCCTGGGTACTGTCCCAATATTAAGTAAATATCACAGGAGGGAGTTTCAGCAGGAACTCGTCCTACAGCAAGGGTTTGTGAGGGCGGGACTTGCCCCTTTAATGCCCATTCGTACACTTCTTGGCAGGATGGCAATGATAATGAGAACAACATAATGTATACTGAATTCGGGCACCCCAGGTCTGGCTCTCAGCAGCGCCTCCAAATGTAGCCCTCTTACCCCCACCCTAAGTGAGATTGAGGTGGGTAGGTGTATCTGACTACTTATCAGTGTGGTGCTGTACCTGTTTGGCAACCAGGAGGGCTGAGCTTCCGCCACGGGAATCTGGGGTAAATTACTCTTACCACTACTATATGGTGCAGCGCCTCCACCTGTGATGGCACCCAGCAGAGCGGGAGTTCTTCCTCGCAGGACACATACAAATGAACACATACACTAGATGTAAAATAGCAACGGTCTTTAATATATATGCAGAATGTAACTTAACACATACATCAGCAATACACAACAAGATATATGTACCACCCTCTGCCACTAGCTGGCAACTATAACCTTGCCCCTAACTGGGCTATAACCTTCTTAGCCCCTAACTGGGCTATACCTTTACACCCCCTTCCCAACCCCTTGTCCAAAGAGTCCAAGCCCACCCAAGTGTGTGAACAGGCCTGTCACATGTGAGGAGCAAGTTAAAGTTGGTGCACTTGTGGAAGGTTGTAAATACCTGCCCAGGTGTCTCTACACCTGGGTGTCTTCGCAAAGGATCTACCGGCGCCGCTTGGTCCAGCGCTGATCTGTACCTCCGCGTGGATGGGGTCCAACCGAACGTCCCACCATAAGGACAGTCTCTGTATTAGCAACACCGCATACAGGAACATGCAGCAGACTCTATCACTGGTCCCTGCACTAGGAACTGCAGCAGGGCCGCACTCTTCCTGCACTAAGGAACGGCACAGGATCTGTCACTAGGTCCCTGCCTAGTACACAGCTGAAGGGGCACAGGGTCCTTACCTAAGGGCCTGTCCCTATGAACACCCACCCTCTCTAGTGGAGAGTCAGGACCTCAACTCTAGCCTGGGGATTTCTGGCCTAGAGCAGAAGCTCGCAGCTCTCTGCCCCCCTTCTTTCCCCCTCTGAGTCCTCAGCCTAACTGACTCATGTGCTTCACAACAATGTATCAAATCCCCTGCTGCAGAGAATCTGCAAGTCTCAGTGGCTGGCTGGCTGCAGGTGACAGGGATCATAGGGCATTCCCCAGAGGCTGCTGGGAGATGTAGTCCACTCAGGACCTCTTTCCTATGGGGACCGCGTGTGCGATCTCTACTGCGCCTGTGCGAAGATGTAATGGCCGCCGCTATGCTTAACTGCGTCTGCGCAACCTCCCAGAGCTCCTGCACACTTGTAATCGCCACCGCTACCCTTGCCAACCTCTGCGCATTGCGCGAACCTCGCGTCATAACAAAGATGGCGGCGCCCACCGGGAGAAGTTGCCGTCCCCTTACCCCACTGCCACAGGGGTAAGACAGGGAGCAAAGGGACATCAGAGAAACCGGGGGTGACCCCCTTACACTCTCCCCCTGGTTGAAACACCAACGTCCCTGCTTGGAAAACAGTGTCACATTACATAAAGTTACACAATAAAAATGCATTGCATAAACTGTACAACTTAACATGTTGACTGTAACATCACTGACAGTAATACCCGAGGCCAGCTGAGTGTTAGCTGTTGGCTGAGACCAATTTTGAGGTGCCCCTAACTGATTATGTGGGGGTACCTCACTTTGACTTTGGTGAGCCTCCGCCTGGGTAGTCTCCGTTACCGATACTGGAGTCTCTGTAGACTCTTTGAGATTGTGGTCATGTGCAACAGTCACTGGTTCCATACTACTTCCTCCCCCTGGTGGAAGGAATAGCACAGTGTCTCTTGGCCAGACCTTTACCCGGCCATCCGCGGCATGGATGCGGTAGGCCAGGAGATCTTGACCTTTTCCACGGTCCACCACATGGTGAATGGAGCGCTCCTTTTTGTGCTTAAAGGAGGCAATTTTCACGGGATCAGTCACAACACAGTCCTTGTCCCTAAGCACTTTGGAGACTTCCACTGAGAAGCGAGCGATTAGCAATGTCTTTGTACTCAAAGTCTCTGTCACATTCTGCAGGGGGTAAAGGGTTGATACCTTACCACTGCGGTGATTCACGGTGGCCAACAGGTCCTTGGGGACGCTGCCAGTTCCCACCTCGGTGGTCTGGGGACCTGTCCCCGGCACTTCTGGGGAAGTCCACTCACTTTCTGGGCACTCGGAAGCGTTGGATCCCAGTCCTGGGACCAATGGGGTTGGAGCGCACAGGCTCACACTCAGTTCAATCACAGTAATACTTAGGGCAGCACTGGACATCATGATGGGGCTGTCTTTCCTCTTCACCTGGACGATAGGCGATGGGTACTGGTCCACTCGCACCACTGGACAGCAATCTTCTAAGGGGGACACCTCCGCCAGGACGCGATGCCAAATGGAGCCAATCGCCCTGGTGGCCAGACTTAAGGAGCTACCGTGCTCCGCGGTCACCTGGAAGCTCACACCCGACACCCCTGGGGCAGTCAACTCACCCTTGTCGTCGTTAGGTACTGATCCCAAGCCTAGGACCGATGGTACCATCGTAGTAGGCCGGACTGGCAGTGGTAGGGCACACGGCCCCACAGCAGGCGAGGCAAACGGCTCTTTGTCCTCAGCTTCACTTGTCATCTGTGGTTCTGGCATTTGAACTGAATCTGGAACCGCGGTTAGGGCGCATGGGCCCTCCGTAGTTGAGGTAGGTTGGTTAACCGCATCTTCCTCTGCGGATTCCGTAGCACACAGCAGCACTGGTTTTAGGAACTGTGCCCCGCAGCAGGCACACTTGGGTCCCCAGCTCAATTCGCCATCTGGAAAATCACACTTGGGGCATAGGCACCAGACGTACCTTTTACCTTCCACTTTCACTACCTGAACCTCTCGTGGTCGCTGATAGGGATCAAAGTTCATACCACCAGGTCTTTCTGTAAGCACGGGCACAAAATAAATGTTACATACAGTCCCTCTGCTGGCCAAACACCATACAACTGCCGATGTGGTTCGCTGCATCCTGTACTGTCCTTAGTGGCGACAGCAGTCACTGATTGAGCATCCTTGTGCTGGCTCCCCCTGGTGGACTCCTGAGGCGGAGCACCCTCTTTCAAGGAGTGGTTCTGACTCTGTGCTGAGCTACTCTCCGTGCAGAGGCGGGGCTCTGGTTTTCGCGCCCAACCCGGACAATACTCTGCAACAATTTCTTGCACAGTCCTGGTGCTCGCCCGACTTGGCGTGAGCCGCCATCTTAGGTGTGATTCTCTGCTTGAGGAAACCTCCATTTTAATCACAGTCTCATCAATTACACTATGACTCTCTGCATAGATAGGGGGGTAGCCTTCTGGTGTGGCCTCTGGTTTTCCTGGCATTTCAGAGTAGATAACAGGACACCATACTTTAGTGAGGGTTCCATGGAGCAATATTTTGGATGGGCCTCCTTCTCTTATTAAATCTTGTTCGGCCCTCACCAACACTGAGCACCACACTCCGTCTGCATCTACGCAGCGGCCTAAGACTTTTGCACCCCATAAGCCTGGGTACTGTCCCAATATTAAGTAAATATCACAGGAGGGAGTTTCAGCAGGAACTCGTCCTACAGCAAGGGTTTGTGAGGGCGGGACTTGCCCCTTTAATGCCCATTCGTACACTTCTTGGCAGGATGGCAATGATAATGAGAACAACATAATGTATACTGAATTCGGGCACCCCAGGTCTGGCTCTCAGCAGCGCCTCCAAATGTAGCCCTCTTACCCCCACCCTAAGTGAGATTGAGGTGGGTAGGTGTATCTGACTACTTATCAGTGTGGTGCTGTACCTGTTTGGCAACCAGGAGGGCTGAGCTTCCGCCACGGGGAATCTGGGGTAAATTACTCTTACTACTACTATATGGTGCAGCGCCTCCACCTGTGATGGCTCCCAGCAGAGCGGGAGTTCTTCCTCGCAGGACACATACAAATGAACACATACACTAGATGTAAAATAGCAACGGTCTTTACTATATGCAGAATGTAACTTAACACATACATCAGCAATACACAACAAGATATATGTACCACCCTCCGCCACTAGCTGGCAACTATAACCTTGCCCCTAACTGGGCTATAACCTTCTTAGCCCCTAACTGGGCTATACCTTTACACCCCCTTCCCAACCCCTTGTCCAAAGAGTCCAAGCCCACCCAAGTGTGTGAACAGGCCTGTCACATGTGAGGAGCAAGTTAAAGTTGGTGCACTTGTGGAAGGTTGTAAATACCTGCCCAGGTGTCTCTACACCTGGGTGTCTTCGCAAAGGATCTACCGGCGCCGCTTGGTCCAGCGCTGATCTGTACCCCGCGTGGATGGGGTCCAACCGAACGTCCCACCATAAGGACAGTCTCTGTATTAGCAACACCGCATACAGGAACATGCAGCAGACTCTATCACTGGTCCCTGCACTAGGAACTGCAGCAGGGCCTCTCTCTCTTCCTGCACTAAGGAACGGCACAGGATCTGTCACTAGGTCCCTGCCTAGTACACAGCTGAAGGGGCACAGGGTCCTTACCTAAGGGCCTGTCCCTATGAACACCCAACCTCTCTAGTGGGGAGTCAGGACCTCAACTCTAGCCTGGGGATTTCTGGCCTAGAGCAGAAGCTCGCAGCTCTCTGCCCCCCTTCTTTCCCCCTCTGAGTCCTCAGCCTAACTGACTCATGTGCTTCACAACAATGTATCAAATCCCCTGCTGCAGAGAATCTGCAAGTCTCAGTGGCTGGCTGGCTGCAGGTGACAGGGATCATAGGGCATTCCCCAGAGGCTGCTGGGAGATGTAGTCCACTCAGGACCTCTTTCCTATGGGGACCGCGTGTGCGATCTCTACTGCGCCTGTGCGAAGATGTAATGGCTGCCGCTATGCTTAACTGCGTCTGCGCAACCTCCCAGTGCTCCTGCACACTTGTAATCGCCACCGCTACCCTTGCCAACCTCTGCGCATTGCGCGAACCTCGCATCACAACAAAGATGGCGGCGCCCACCAGGAGAAGTCGCCGTCCCCTTACCCCACTGCCACAGGGGTAAGACAGGGAGCAAAGGGACATCAGGGAAACCGGGGGTGACCCCCTTACATATATATATATATATATATATATATATATATATATATATATATACACACACACACACACACATATATATATATATATATATATATATATATATATATATATATATATATATATATATAATATTTAAATTAGAATGGCAAAAATGCACAATACTCCAAACCCTGCAATTGCAAATCAGTGCAAATACCAACATACTGGAAGAAGATATGCAAACTCTGCACAATAAACTACAGTGCAACTTAATCAAGAAGAAACAGAAGAAACTTCAATTCCTCTCTCAATGTGACTGCTGACCATGGACACAACATAAGGTATTTCAAACCAAGAAAAAGCAGGACAACTTTTTAGAACTACTGTAGAAAACCCAACTAACTTTTCAAGGCAGATACACACCCTCAACCCAGAAGACCACAAAGCCTGCTAGGGAGTTATAAACCTGTCTCAAAACCTGAGATTTCAATTCTCTCCAAGGGACTAACATTCTGTCTCACCACCAAACTGGATCAAATCCAATTCCCCTGTCCTGGACCATGCGGAATGCATGACTATATTGGGTCATACATTTGGTATACTGGTGCCTGGTAGAACCCAAGCTAATGGTTCTGTTTTATGAATCAGTACCATGGCCATATCCCACTGCACATCTTTACTGAAATAAAGTCTATCTTCCAGTGCATCCAGATGTTGCCGGTAAGCCTCGTCCTCCTTGGTCAACAGCCCACTTCCCACCAGATCTTCGTCTTACCTTGGTGGCAGCTGACCATAAGGGTCATATTGAGACACGGAACCCAACCAGAAACTAAGTCCTTCCATTCTAGAGACAATGGTGCTTTTTCAAACTTTGTTTCAAGGGCTTCGCAACAGGATCCAAAACCTGGCACCACTGTAGCAAAGCTCGGAGTTTCGCCTCCACATTGGATCCATTAGAGCTCCACTTCACTGGTGACTTGAACACCACTGGAAATGCAGGTGCCTTCACAATAGAGACATCTTGATGTTTCCTTGAGGGTGAAGTAAATTCCTTGGCAGGAATGTCCACAGGTTCCATGGGAAGTGAGGTATTTTCCATTTTACATCTTCAATGATGACATCGGATATGGATACCCCCTCCGAGAGGTCACCTGGATCGAGAACCACGGCACTCACCTCTGCTGAGGGCAGCACATCAGTGGCATCCTCCACAACTGCAGTTGGCAAGCACTGTAATGGCTCTGTGAATCTCTCGAGTACCCGGGAGCAGACAGCCATCTCACTCACAGTCCCGGGGAGGCAATGGATAGTATGGAGGAGGAGGTCCGGAACATCAGGGATATGTTAACTTGCACCTGGGACATTGAGCCGAGATAGTGAACTCTCCGACAGGCTTCAAACATAGGCTGAAGACAGCCTGAAAATATTCTTTGCCCAGCATCGATACCCCAAGATCCCATCGGGGATCTCGTAGTGCTGCACTGTTTCTACAGACGATTCCATTGCCTGCTCGGCAGATATACTGTAGTCAAATGAGGTAGATGATTCTTTAACAGAGTTACGGCAAATATACTGGAGAGCTGCTCCTAGTCTCAAGTGTCTGGTAAGTCAATTTAACTCACGTGTCTAGGTGTGGTTGTTATCTCCCACTTACCCACATGTGACTTGAAACGTTGCAAATTTGGTCCTTACCCTAGCGAGACTGGTAGGGGCAGGGTTATCTTGTTGCATCTTTATTTTATAGAACAGTCCACAACAAGGTGTGGCCAATGTTTTCGCGCCACGATGCAGTCTCGTCATAGTGGAACAAAAATCGAACCCACAACTACTGACAATTTTAATATCGGTACAATGTTTTGGGTTGCAGTTTTTCCATTTTAGGGCTTAGACTAGAGACTCCATTTATTTGCATGCAGCATTTATTTGGTGGGGGTAATCTTGGCCCACCATAGTTTGGCACATATCATCAGGGTATTAACCTGTGTAATATAGTCTTTATATAATATTCTACTGCCCATTAAGTGATACCTCTTTAATTTAGTGCAATACTAGCAGCTTCTTTTAAATGATCAATATCATACACTGCAGACCCTACCAAATATCACACAGTTGTCTTTCTAAAAATTATTTCCACTGCGGTTTGCAGGTATGCTGATTTTTTCAAGAACACAGTCCAGCAATAGCATCAGTTTCCCTGTTGGAAAACGCATAGATCTATGAATACTTGGAATTTCCATATTTATAGTCCATAACATTAAAGGGTGTAAAAACATACTCTGTTCCAAAATGAGCAAAACACAAAATATTTGCTTTCTCTTACCCACCCCATGTTGGGCACCAAATTTCTACTCCTGAGAACCTAAACCTAGAAGCTTCTGCAGCTTTATATTTACCCACTTGTGACATCATAGGTCACATGCCTACAGTAGGAGTGGCTATGATATGGTATATATAAATCTTCCTGTATAATGTTTCAGTGATAACAGCAGTGGTAAATATCTACCCAAGAATGATTAGTTTGGATAAAGATTTAGGAAGAAGGTACCAGTATAACTGAATACTGACTCTCAACATGATCTCAGCCATGCCTAGTGACAAAGGGATCATTTCCAATCTAAGAATGAACTGAGCTGCAATTTTATTCCAATAATTCATGTGTGCTCAGCTACATGATGTGATTGATGTTTATATAGGCATATAGGAAATGAAAAAACCCTTGAAATGTGTACATTTTCGTATTGCAAAAATACAAGATTAGCAACCTGGCTGTTTGCAACATGAGTCTTAAATTCAGTCTTTGGGGCTTATTCTATAACTGATATAGAGTGTGAAAAAAGAAAGAAACCCCTCATTGTGTGCACTGAATATCTTTATGGGATGGGAAATGACTGGGAAATTAATGATAAATGAATGGGGAATGACAGATAAAGTATAACTTTCAATTGTAATTATCTAATCTGTTTAGATCTAAACACCTTCTGTTTTGTCTTATTCTATAACTGTCTAAGTGGCTGTAACGGTGCTCACCACATACAAGACTAAGGCCTTGGGCATGGTCAGCGCTTAGGCGCTGACCCGTGCTGAGGCGTGCTGGTGCTTACCAGTGAGCCCCTACAGCCGCAATGAGAGCGGCTTTAGTAGGGACTCGCCTACGATTCCGCAAACGTGTGGAAGCGTAGGTCTTATACAAATTTTAGATTTGGCACTCGCCGGAGAGCAGGGCCGGTCACGTGAGCGGTTCACCCAATGAGGGCGAACCAGCTCCGTGAAGTCACTGGCCCGCCCCCTGACAAGCCCCCGGACGGGGCGCGGACCAAGGCCAGGGAAAGCACCCGCTTTCCCTCATCCTCCGCGCGCCTCAGCACGCGAGAAGGCACCCTGCATGCAGCTTTAGACCGCGAGACCAGGTCCAGATTGCAGGGTCAGGGTCTTGTAGCCGGGTCAGGGTAGCAGATTTTGGGTAGATCGAGGTACTTGCTGTAGTCAGAGGTTGGAGAGAGAAGAGTAGTCATAATCCGTAGCCGTGGTCGAGGAGAGAGCGCGAGTCCAGTAACGAACCGAGGTCCAGGGGTACGAGAAGACAGAGGTCCGGGCACGAGCTGCGGTCACAACGAAGAGAACAAGACAAGGCAACGGCACAGCACAGCAGTGAGCTGCTTGTAGCAAGCACGGTACATAAACGGTAGTTTATGTTTAGCCAGTTTGTGGGAGGACTGGCTCAGTACTTAAAGGGCAGGCAGCCAATGGTAATGGCAGTACACAGCTGCAGGGTAATGAGAAATCAGACATAGGCTGTTCACTGATAGGCGGAGTGCATCGCAATGTGAGAAGCAATTGACTGAATTAACCCCTCGTGTGCTTCTGGAAATGCAGCGCCGCTGTTTATTGTGTCCTCTGTTGCGTCGCGAGAGGCAGTGCGGGGGTGGAGCTTGGGTCCAGTGCCAGCAGGAGTATTGCAGCGCTTGTGCGCAGTGCACGCGTGATGGGCATCACCCAATGCGTCATGGGGCGGGACCCAGATCCAATCCTGACAGTGGCCAATCGATGGTTGAATTTTGAACGAAAGCAGCTCATTCGGGCATTTCAGTGGAAATAGAATATGCCCCTTTGTGTTCTAATACTAATCCTAGTGCTCTTTGGTTATTAATAGTACTGCATCTCTAAGGATAATGGAGACTTGGAAAACCAGTACTGAATCCCAGGTTTGTGATGGCACTGAGACAGCTTTGCAACACAGCATTTCTGATACAAACAATACACAACTGGCATTTTGTTCTCTGCTAAATCTGGTCCATGACTTTTTTAACCCCTCTATTCATGGCCCCCATTTTGCGACATTTTGAAGTCATCAGTAAATGGCAGACACATTAACAAAGAATGATTTGATGGACTAATAGGTACTGATCATCACACAAGACTGTGTTCCAATGATTTAAGCCGTGATTTAAGATCACCCTTCTAGAATCTAATTCATGTGTGAACCTACGACAATGGCGAAGCACTTTTCAACATTTTACTATTCTACCACCAAAATAACAAACACTAACATTGATTTCAAAGGGAACATTTATAAGGGACTGATAGAGTTATACAGGAGAGATGATATAAATATACATACACATCAAGCAAATTAAGAATTCTACTCTAGCTGCTGAAACTTGGAACTAAACGACATCCTTCTCATTCTACCCTGCAGGCATGATCATTTGATTCACCTGACCCCACTAATCAAAATCAAGATCCTCCCTGAAATATCTATTCTTTAATGTGGTATGTTAATTGTTGTGGTTTAGTGTGATGCTATGTTACATAGTTTGCATTTTAAAGTAGGCCCATATCAAAGGGATCATTAATAAGGGACTAATAGTTATACAGGAGTTAAGGGGACATTTATAAGGGACTGATTTATAGTGAGTTATACAGGAGTATATGAGTTTTGAGTTATGCAGGAGTTAGACAAGAGTTGGACATGTGCCAGCACCTTCCAGGAACTCTATCTGCAGATTCATATTACTGAACAGTTCTACATCTGCTCCATTTAAGCCCCATCCTCCCCCCCACCCCATACCTACTGTAGTCTCCCCAAAACTTTTCCTCATCCACGCATACATTCCGACATGACTACTCCCTCCATGCAAGAACTCAAAGCCTTCTGCAAGCAGCTGTAGAACAAGACTTCTGCAAAGTCTATAGGGTGCTGCCAATAGACATTGATTGCTTGGGACAGATGGGCCAAGGCTAGGGCACATAGCTACATTATAGCCTAATATATGTATCCAGGACTATTGCCTGTTTTAAGTGATCACTCATCTCCTTTTATCTATTGTCTCTGTTTTAGGAGAACTATTTGTCTTTTGGTGCTAGGATATGGGTGTGTAAGGGGTCCTGCTGCCAGTGTGTGGTATGAGGTATTCGGTGGCTAACCTGGCTGTGTGCTTCCCTCTTCTTGGCTCCTAGTATGTGGTGGGAGAAGGGGTGGAGGCACATTACCGGGAAGCAGGTATTTGGGCCAAGGGGGAAGAGTATCTCAAGTCCGTACATTGCCCTCGCCGGTACCCCAGATGGAGGTTGTCGGGAACTTAGGCCCGGCGGCTTGGGGTCCTGAAATCAATTCCCCTCCAGCTGGGAACCAGAATCAGATAACAGCTGTCAGAAAACTAGAGGAGCCCACTCTGGATATCATGCGTATAAATTATAGGTCAGTCATCTACTGTGTCCCGCTGGTACATGAGATTATTGCCTTGGTTCAATCACCTAGCTAACTGCTCGCATTGTGTATGTAGTTCATTCAGGGAAGTTAGAACATAGTGGCACTCCAGAGGACTTGATATAATAAAGTGATTTTTTTTTTTAAAGTTGATCAATGTTTCGATCCACAGCCTGGACTTGTATCAAGATAAAGGTCGTGGTTGTTGATCGAAACGTCAATAGCCTTTTAAATAACTGTAACACCCTTTCCCCCCTCCCCCACACCTTTCCCTAAGAGAGAATTGCATACGACGGGCATTATGGTGCTAACCTTCAGGCTTACAGAAGGCCTGGGCGTCCGCTCAAAGGGAGCTTGGGGGTGCCTGGTGCAGCAACTCCACCTGGGATGGCTCCTCACGAGAACGTATATAGATACACAGCAAATAAGCACAGACAATATTAATAAACAATAATTGTTTACCGCAGTTCTATCCCAGGGAGCAGTTATACCACCAAGGATCCTTGTCGCACCCTATCCATTGGGCACCTTAGCACCACAGATGTCCACAAGGTATCCCCCACTGTATATGTGAGGGCAGCACTACCCTCCCTTGTGTATTGGTGGTGCACGTGGGTATCTTCCTAGTTACTCTCAGTTAACCAGGGAATTCTGATGCCAAAAGGAGAACTGCATCCGTGATCCCACGATGCAGGGCCTCCCAACAATGTCCCTTCTCGACTTACATCCGGCAGCCATGTAGTCATCCTCCAGGCTTAGGGAATCCTCCCTTGCAGTTCATCCTGCTTTGCTAGCGATCGAGCTAATGGAAAGTCCCTGAGATATGTCCGTCCCTATAGTATTCAGCTATAGTGGCTCAGGGCTTATGGGGCATTTTCTGGCCTAGTCCCAGGCAGCCTAACTGGCTCCCAGGACACAACATGCCTCACTGTAGTCCCAGGCAGGATATCCTCTCTCTCAAGTCTTTGGGAGTACCAACATGGCTGCTGCACCTCCTCATAGGAGTGCGAAGAGCTGCATCAGCTCCCCCTAGAGGTAAGGTGGACTACCCTGCTACATAACATTTTCACTTTATTATATCAAGTCCTTTAGAGTGCTGTTATGTTCCACTTTCCATGGATGAACTACATACACTACTAGCAGCACCGGCCCAGGTGCAGGGCGTGCACTCAGGGCAATATCCCTGAAATTGCTTTCTCCCTACATTTTAACTGCTGGGATTGACAATGCTTTGGGTGACCCAGTCCCTGATGAGTCCTCTGTGTTGTAGGTTAAAAGGGAGGGTAAGGAGAATGGGGGAGGCCATAATATTTCAGTCCATTCTTATTTGCACCTCCTACTCTTGGCGCAGTGTCAAGTCTTTTTTTAGTATATGACTATTTGCTGTGCCATGCATGGCAATCAAACTTTGAATTTCACCCTGGTGTATAGGCCCCCAGGGAAGGGGGGTGATTTTGTGTCACAGTTGTTAGATGTGGTCACTCCCATATTACTGGAGTTTGCTCGCTCAGTGGTGCTTGGGGACCTCAACATGTGAGTTGATGACCCAAACAATGTGGAGGAGAGGGAACATTTGGATACTATGGGATTCATGAAATTTAGTCAACTTGTGCATGGTCCAACACATGAGTATGGTCACACACAAGACTTGACCTCCAGGGGGTATCAGTTGGGGAGATGAAGTTTTCCTCCCCCTATGGACAGATCATAGTGTGATCCAGGCTCAGATTGGAGGTGCCCTACCACTCCTTAAACAAAATTGCGGGCCTAAGGATGCTTGGGTATGGCCTAGGAGTCTGCTTGAGCCCAATACGTTTATCGCTGCCATTGAGGCTCATCTGTCCTCATTTGTACTGGACAGCAACATCTCTGTCTGCATCGAGAAGTACAACTTGTCTCTCTGTGCAGCTATGGACAAAGTGGGCTGTCTTCGGAAAATGCTTGTTTGCATGTGCACAAGTGCACCATGGTATTCTTGTGACCTCCGGGATCTGCCACAGGCTCTCTGAAGGAAAGACCACCAGTGATTGAGAAACCACCAGGATGCTGACCGCACATCCTTGAAAGTATGTCAATGGGGATATTAGCACATGGTCTTGTGGGCAAAGAAAGACTATGTTGCCCTTGGGATCAACTCTGCAAGAAATTGTTCTACGGAACTCTTCAGAATTGTGAGCAGTTGGGTTTATGCAGACTGTTTCTCTATCATGGTTTGTCCAAGTGATGGGGTAAATTTAATTGATTCATTGATGATTGCACACATCTCTGCCGCTATTCATTCCCTGATGAACTCTGTGGTTTGCCTCACCCCACCACAAAGCTTGTCTTGGAAGAATTCAGCATCATTTCAATCCTGGATTTCCTCTCCATCATGGCTGGGATGAACTGGACCACTTTGACCTGGATCCCTGTCCATCATGGCTCTTGAAAGAGACCATTGATGCAGTGGCTCTGTGGCTGGAGATCATCAATAGATGCCTCACTGTGAGGGAGGTGCAGGTGGCCTTGAAAAAGGCACTGGTCTATCCCCTGTTGAAGAAAGTGGGTCTAGATGTTGATGTTCTCACCAACTATCATCAAATCTCCAACCTTCCCATGGTAGGGAAGGCGCTGTGAGGGTAGTTTTCACCCAGCTGGAAGATTGTCTGGAAAGGGCTGACTTCTTTGACCCTATGCAGTCTGGCTTTAGAGTCGATGGAAAAAATGGGGAATGAACCCCCAAACCTGAGGCTACAACCAAGGCTGTTTAAAATGTATATCAATCCGTGAAGCAAGGAGAAAGACACAACTTCTTCATAGGTATATTGCTATATAAGCTGTAGAACTTTCATGCGTCTCTGGATTAATTCAGGGTGGGGGGCTAGGAAGCATATATAAACTGGTGGAAGTACAGACAGGCACGTCGCCAGAAATGCCCAAAGGTAAGTCCCAATGTCCAGTATCCGTTGGCCTCACCTGCACCCTGTGTCCTGCGATGAACAAATGTACTTACATTAAGCTGGATAAATGCTGATAGATGGCAGCGTGGTTCCAGGCTGCTTGTGGTGTTGGCGTGCTCCAGCCCGTAATCAATGTAGAAAAGGGAAACAAGTGGCTCGGCGGTCACAGCTTCTCCTCAATCAACCAGGCGCATTGAAAAATAAAAAACTTTATTGATTCAGAAAAAATACATCAGCAGAGGAAAAACACTCTGACGTATTTCGTCAATGCGCCTTGTTGATTGAGGAGAAGCTGTGACCGCCGAGCTGCTTGTTTCCCTTTTCAACATGGCTTTAGAGTCGGACATGGAACTGAGTTGGCCTTGATCTGTGTGGCGGATGAATTATTGATGGCCATGGACAAGGGCTGAATTACTGCCCTGGACATGTCCTTCAACACATCATGGGGTGCTGCTGCACTGCCCGAGGGACCTAGCTGGTATTGGTGGGACCACATTGCAATGGTTTGTCCCGTTTCTGCAGGGCTGGACCCAGCAAGTGGCTATGGGGTCCCATGGGTATGCTTTGGGTCCCTCATGGATCGGTGCTGTCACCTGTATGTAAGATGTGTATAAGACCGCTGAGAAATATCATCCAGAAACATGGTCTGAAGTCCCACCAGTTTGCTGATGACACCCATATCTATATTTCTTTCGAGGGTTGCCCAGGAACAGCTGTTGCCACACTGACAGCGTAACTAGACAAGGTGGCAGTATGGATGAAGATGCAGCTCAATCCTGACAAGACTGAACTAATGATTATTGGTTTGGCAAGATGCCTTAATATGGGACAAGAGGTTTGCAAATGTTCCATAATCAATCGTGTACAGCCACAACCCATGCCCCAGGTTCAATACCTTGGCATCCACTTTGACCAGTCTCAACATGTGAGCCCAAGAGCCCTCGGTTGTTAAGTACAGTTTTTTTTTTATCTGTGGCTGTTTCAGTGCGTCCACTCATGTCGTCTATGGACCTTGAGTCACTGGTCCATGTCTTTGTGTCTAAGCGGTTGGACTATGGGAATGACTTATATGCAAGACTACCGTTTTCCTGATGCAGAGGCTCAAGCTTTGGCAGAACACTGCAACACGGATGCTGAGAGATGTTTCTCACTTCGAGCATATCACTCTCACCTTACGCGATCTGCACTGGCTTAGAGTGATCTTTTGGGTATTGTTCAAGTTGGCCGTAATGGCGTTTAAAACCATGCAAGCTCAAGGGCCTGTCTATCTGCATTCTCGTCTGAAGCCGCAGAGGGATATTTGCTATAATCTCAGGTCCCCAGAAGGGGTCTGTCTCTACGTGCCAAGGGTACTACACCCTACGCTAAGTGGGTGGGCCTTCTCCTTTGCAGCTTCAGAGGTCTGGAACTGGCTACCACCAGAGCTCAGGTGTGTATTGACTTTACCACTGTTTCAGGCTCAGTGTAAGACTTACCTCTTTCTTTTTCTTTTGGCTTTTCCTGTCTAACAAAACCATTGTATATAATTTTAATTTGTTTAACTGTAAAGTATTGCGATACTCCCTTAAGTGGAGGTGTGTTTTTACTCAAAAATAAATGTTTTTGATGATTTATTATAGGAATGCTTAAAAGGGGTATTTATTATTTTTTTTAAATTATATTTAATTATTTTTGTTAAAAAACATTGTATTAGTAAAGTGGATGTGCTTTACAGTATTTTGCTTCTCACCTTTGTCTATTTAACTTGTCTATATTGCTTATGTCCTCCTTATTCTCTTACCCATCTCTCTTTCTCCAATTTATGTTTCACCGTTGAACTGTTAATATAATGGTTACACTCCTTCCCAACGCTTCTAAGCAGCATAAGGGCAATTACAGCATTTTCAAGCATAAACATTAGGGTTTTTTTGTATGAATTTCCCCCCTTTTTTTTCTTATATAGTGCCTTTATTTACTGAGCAATTCCTTCCATATTTATGAATAATAAACTTTATTTCATATAAAACTTTATTTCATATAAGCCCTTCTCACATGTCCAAAGCAATTTGGTTCCACATGTGCAATGCCATGCGATATGCAACGTTTTGCTGCAAATGTGGTAATCTTGTAAAAATGACAATTTCATGGGCTAATCGTTAAACTACAAGTTTGAGGCAATTTTGCATTTGCAATATCAGAGTTTAATGAATAGGCCCCGATAAGTGTTGGGTTGCCAAAGCAGCTGGATATGGAAGTCCAATGCTTACAAACTTTGATATAGTACCACTCTTTACATACTACCAGTATCATGCAAAAGGGAGATTGAGATTTCAAAGTGCTATATTACGGAGCAATAGTCTTGAATCGGCATAGAAAGCTTCAATCAATTTCCATAAGGCTGACGCCTCATAACATATTCATATGAACTGTATGTTTTTTTAT
The DNA here is from genome assembly GCF_040206685.1 of Ascaphus truei. NCBI lineage: Eukaryota > Metazoa > Chordata > Amphibia > Anura > Ascaphidae > Ascaphus > Ascaphus truei. The sequence goes on from NC_134485.1 coordinate 224,712,934, forward strand.
GTGTACACTGTCTATCAAGTGAACAGTTAAACGTCTACTTAAAATAATGTAGTAGTTTTGTAGAATAGAAAACCACATTTACTACTCAGACATTCATGTACAGTATGGTAAAGAGAAATATCCCTTTAATAAAGGTTGTGACCAAAAGTGCAATCTACTACTGTAGTGCCGACGAGTATTCTAAAACAAATCTGGGGCAATCACCAACAAGACCCAGGTACATGCTGGGTTCATCCTGGGTACATGCTGGGTACATGCTGGGTACATGCTGCAACATTTCAGTGACATTTCTGCAGACAGACTAATGGCCCATCGGATTAACAGCGGGGGTCCCTGGCAGTCCCATTCAAACTGAATGGGACTGCCAGGGACCCCTGCTGTGTTAATCCGATGGGCCATTAGTCTGTCTGCAGAAATGTCACTGAAATGTTGCAGCATGTACCCAGCATGTACCCAGCATGTACCCAACATGTACCCAACATGTACCTGGGTCTTGTTGGTGATAGCCCCAGATTTTCCAAGGCAAGTTTTAGGCAAGTTTTAGAATTCTCGTCGGCGCACCTGTAGATATACATGTTTTATGCAAAAAGACAACTCTGAGTTTATAAGTAGTGGATGTATATATATACTTACTCAATATATTTCAGAGAGATTTTCTGTGTTTGCTTTGTGGTAACTGTTGCAATGTACATTTGTAGGGCTGCCAGCCTCAGTGCAATGTCATATTTCAGCTCCGGCCCAAATCTCTCTTGAACGACATCGTTGCAACTCTGCAAATCAACCAGTAGGTGGAGCATTAGGTTCACATAACTACTGTACATGTCAATACTCTTGAATCAAAATTGATAGCAAATGCAGGACATGCTATATAATAATCTTACATAAATGGTCCTCAAGTAAATAAATTGTATACCATTTTTATGAGCATACATACAGTATTTACAATTTTATTTTTTAACAATGAAACAAACACTTAATACATGCATGTTATCGAAACGATAAACTGTAGTGTAAAAAATAAGTCATGTTTCACTGTGGTTAATAATTTCATAAAGAAATAGCTCAGCCAATATAAATTAGGTTGGTTTCATCATTCAGATAATAGCATAAAATCTGCTAGGTAAAGTTCAGCCCAAGTTACATTCTTCAAAACATAGTTGTAACTTATGGATATAACAAAAGAGCTGTCACTAGAATAATATATCTGCTGCTGTCCAAATGTCTTTTTCATATGTTCCATTGTAGAAAAAGTTAGCACTTACCTGCACATACAGGTATTCAAAGGCAACTGGGTCCCTGCGGAGTAAGTCAACTGGATCCTTTGGAACAAAGCTAATTCTGAACAGACATCTCATCATATGGGAGCTGGGTCTCTGGGCCACCTAAACACAATATCCAGAGACAGTTTTGATTGGTAAAATCACTGTAGAAGAGGTTCTATTAAAGCTAATTTGGGTAAATATGTAGTTTATAATACATAAATATTTTATTCGATAATCTGAGCATGTTTAACAAGTTTGTTCAAATATGTTTCTCTGTTGATGCTTTATTGTCTCAACCTTTTTGTTGCCTCTTATTTATTTATAAAATATTTTACCAGGAAGTAATACATTGAGAGTTACCTCTCGTTTTCAAGTATGTCCTGGGCACAGAGTTAAGACAAATAATACATGGTTACAAATACAGTTACATAAATGAGCAGGGTATACATTATATACAAGACATTGCATGCACAGTTAAAGATAATATATATTATGGGCGTATGAAACAGTTACAGACCAGATAAAAATGTGTGACAGCCTTAGATTTGAAAGAACTTAAACTGGTGGTGGATGTGAGAGTCTCTGGTAGGTTGTTCCAGTTTTGGGGTGAACAGTAAGAGAAGGAGGAACGTCCGGATACTTTGTTGAGCCATGGGACCATGAACAGCCTTTTGGAGTCTGATCTCAGATGATAAGTGCTGCATGTGGTAGGGGTGAGGAGCTTGTTTAGGTAGCTGGGTAGCTTGCCCATAAAGAATTTGAAGGCAAGACAGGAAAGGTGAACTTTGCGCCCAAACTCGAGTGATGACCAATCTAGTTCTTTGAGCAATTCGCAGTGATTTGTGTTATATTTGCATTGGAGAACAAAATGACACATTGAATTGTAGAGGGTGTCAAGTTTGCTAAGGTGGGTTTGAGGTGCTGAGCCATATACTATGTCTCCATAGTCAATAATTGGCTTTAGCATCTGCTGTGCGATACGCTTTCTGACCAGGAGACTTAGGGAGGATTTGTTCCTGTAAAGTACCCCTAGCTTGGCATAGGTCTTGGTTGTCAGGGTATCAATGTGCATCCCGAATGTTAAGTGGGAGTCAAACTATAAGCCCAGGTATTTAAAACTAGTGACAGGGGTTAGGGTGGTGTTAGCGTTGGTTCTAATCAGGAGCTCAGTCACTGGAAGCTTTAAAAATTTAGTCTTGGTCCCAAACACCATTGGTTTGTTTTGGGAAATCCATTTTTCAAGTCTCAAAAAGTCAGACTGAAGTATGTGTTGAAGGTCAGAGAGGCTATGGCTGTGTGCATTTGGGATTGTGTCATCTGCATACATGTGTATTGAGGCTTCCTGACAAGCTGTGGGAAGATCATTGATGAACACTGAGAAGAGTAGGGGCCCCAGAACAGAGCCTTGCGGTACACCACAGGTGATATCCAGGGGGTTGGAGTTAGAGCCTGAGATGGACACATGTTGGGATCTACCTGATAGGTAGGACTGAAACCAGTTTAAAGCATGCTTCCCTATTCCAGAGATCTGGAGTTTGTTAAGCAGGATAGCATGATCAACAGTATCAAAAGCCTTTGCAAAATCTAGTAATAGACCCCGTTCCATTCCACACTGGATTTCATTGCAAACTTTTAGCAGGGTAGTTACGGTAGAGTGTTTGGGGCGAAAGCCAGATTGGAATTGGCTAGAGAAATTTATCTTATTATAGTAATCGCTTAATTGGTAGTGGACACATTTTCCATGACTTGGATAGGATTGGGAGAAGGGAGATGGCCTGTAGTTTGAGACAGTGTTTTTGTCCCCAGTTTTGAAGATTGCGACAACTCTGGCAGCTTTCCAGGTGTTAGGGATATGGCCTGCAGACAGGATAGAGTTGACTATGGAAGCAATTGGTTTGGCAATTGCTGGGGCACCAAGTCTTAGGAACCTAGATTGTAGTAAGTAAGGTCCACATTGGCTGCTTAGTTTTAATTTGAGGAGCGCTTGTGTAATCTCCTCTTCGGATACTGGGCCAAATTTAAAATTGTGGGCAGTGTTGGGAGAGGGTGGGGCTATACGGGTACTCCCAGGATGAGATTCAGGCTTGTGGTTTGGGTTGCGTTTCGCTAATAAGTTAGTAGCACACCCCACAAAGTAATCATTGATTGCATTTGCAATGTCGGGGGGGGGTTTGTCAGAGTAATATCGCCCTTAGTGATATTACTTGGCTGTTGATGGTTAGAAGGCTGGAATATGTTGTTGATAACCTTCCAGAAGTTAGCTGGGTTTGATGTATTCTGGAGGACAATGTCAGAGTAATATTGTGCTTTTGCATGCCTTGTTTGCCTTGTGCACATGTTCCGCAGGCATCTGTAGTGATTGAGATCCTTGGTAGTGCCAGTTACTTTGTAGCTTTTCCACAAGGCATCCCTGAACTAGTAGAGTGCTATAAGGTCAGGTGTAACCCATGTAAGGTGAGCACCCCATAACCTTTTTCTGCGTAGTGGAGCATAGGTATCACAGAGTTTTAAGAACTCAGACTGGAAATAGTCGAGCGCAGAATCAGGGTCAGGAATTAAATCGATTCTGTGCCAAGGGCAATTGGTAAGGTCAGCCAGAAACTGTTGTGGGTTAAAGTTTCTAAATGTTCTAGTGAGGAGAACTTTAGGGCTTGATTGGGGCGGTTTAATTTTCCTTACATAGTACACTATTGCATGGTCACTGAAAATATCAGGAAGGATGCCAGAGGATTGGATTCTGCTGGGATTTGAGGAGAGAATCCAGTCAAGCAAGGAATGGTTGTGCGATTTCAGGTTTGTCCGTGTGGGTTGGGAAATGAGTTGCGATAGGTTAAGCGATTTAATTCGTGTGTGAAGTTGAAATCCCCAAGAACTATCAGCTCACTCTTCTCATTCAAAGAGGAAATGGAGCCAAGAAACTGGGTGATATCAGTCAGGGACTGTAGAGGAACTTTAGGGGGCGGTAGATGCCAGCAAGCAAGATGGGCTTAGAAAAGGGGAGGCATATTCTGCCAACTAGGATTTCAAAAGAGGTTGGGCTTGGGGGGCAATTTAACAGTGTAAATTGTAGGGTGTCTGCAATATAAAATAACACCCCTCCTCCTCTCTTTGACCTATCTCTCCTAGAAATGGAGTATCCCTGAATGGCAATATGTGCATCAGGGGTTTTAAGGGTTAGCCATGTTTCTGTAAGAACGATGGCTTTTGGTTTATGCATAAAGCACCATGCTCTTAGTTCATCCAATTTGGGCAGCAGACTCCGGATATTTATATGGGCAACAGATAGCCCTTGGTGCTGTTCTGAGTGGAAGAGGATTCACATTTGTCTAGTGCCCTCGTTTTCTTAATGGCACAGATTGTTTTGTTGTTTAGTGCAGAAAGCTGCAGAAGTGATCTGATTAGGAGAGGTTAGGTAGGTTACATAAGAATTAAGTTCTATTGCTGTGCATATTTTCTTTTTTTGTCACTCCACCTGTGGCGAAAATTATTTTTAGGATGACCGCCCCATAGCTATATCTCTTTTCCTTCTTCAGAGGCCAGTGATTAAAAATAAGTAAATGGCCATTAATGCAATTCTTTGATTCAATGGTGGTGTGATGATCACATGTTTATTATTTATAGTTGCCCAATTCATGGACTAATACTTCCCACACACATTCTGTCACTGACCTTTATGAGAGAACCCCTTCTTAACATATTATATACAGTAGTATTGATGTACTATATGTAGAGAAAACATCATAGAGATTATTCAATAAAAAAAACCTTAACCATTCAGCTGATTGCTATGGTATTTTATTTCTCTCTAAAAAAAAAAACATGGGACCGCAAATTCTCAAATACTGTATCTATTTTGAAAACAAGTTACATTTTCTACAAACAAACTGTGACATTAATAGTATATATTATTCTAAAATTACAGAAATTAATTCCATGCAGCAAAATTATACTCCTACTCATAGATGTTAGGATACGTGGCAATGTATGAGGCTGCTTCAATATGCTTCAATTATTTAAGCAAGAATCATCTTTTCATACACAGAACTTGCTCAATATGTGAATTAATCTACATGGTATGATTTTAGTTTACAATGTGCCCTTGAATTAAGTTAAATCATTTGTAAAATAATGTGATTATACCATGACAGATAACTCATTGATCAAGAGATCAAGAGGACCCATTATGATAATTATGTTTGAAACCTTCAACTTTTCCACTTTAACTTGCAGAAATATGTAATAATGAAAAAAAAACCTGAGTTAATGTCTCCTGTTCATGTAGCAGAAGAAGTTTGGTTCCAGCTCCTTCTACAATTTGCTCCAGCATCAACGAAAAGTGTTCAATGCACTTTATGGAAAGTTTTTCTTGGAGTGTTAATATAACATCCTATTAAGTAGATGTAAAATAAAGGAATTACTGATATTATTTTTGGTGCCAACCAGCTACTAATTCAATTCAACTAATGTTTGTGTAATTACCAAGTATTGCCTTCAAAGATAGTTGTACTTGTATCACGCTGTGCCGTCTGTTATTGTCCTTCATTTAAATTCTTCAATATATGGACACAAATACGTTATGCCCACATGAGGAATTACATAAATAAATATAACATTTGAAACCAAAACATATGGTGAACTTCATTCACAAAACAGTGGAGTTGTATGTCCAAAGAATTCATGTACCTTTTTTTCTGATATATGAATGCCTCAGTTGTAGTTTGTTCCCATGCATTAAAAAGGATAAGGCGGAAAGTGCATTGCGGTACAAGTACAGCTACGGAATTCTTTAAAGGCAATAACTGAAAATTACACAAGAGCATAAGAGAGAACAGACAACTGAGGAGGAAGAAAGACAAAGGTAGGGAAAGAAACAGAGAAAGAGCACAAGCAGAAACGATTTCAAAGTTAAATTTTTCTGCTAAAGAGGCCGGTAATGCATTAGCAACGCAGGAGTAAAATTGAAAATGATTTGGTGCAATCTCTTCCCAAAATCAATGGGTATCCCTAAACCAGATTAGCATGTTTTCATCTGTCCCGCAATTCTTTATTCCTGTTTATGGTATAGACAGATGGTACAGATTGGGAACAGGCATTTTTCAATAGAACGAAGCAAGTACTGTAACAGAAGATAGACATGTGGATTAGGTAGATTAATGCGTCAATTAAACATTTCTGTTCGCAATACCACAGCTTAGGATCTCATCACATTGTAATGAGGGAGAGAGAGATGCTGAAGATCAAACTACTTTAATGTTGTATTACACAACTACAAATCCAAGTGGGGAAAGTTGATCAGAAATGTGATTCCCCCCTAAAAGTAGGATATTACCACATAATCTATTTGCAGTATACAGGCAATTCTAATTACGTCTCACTCAAAAGAGGAAAGGTAACTGATTTCTAAAGAAGCAAAGCTTTTATGAGGTTGCCATTAATGATTAATATCTCAGAATATCTGTCAGTAAGTAAAGTAGTATTGACACTGAAATGATATTGTAGTAAACTGTTGCCATTGTTTTAAGACTAGAGAATGCATGCAGCACTTATAAATACAAAGTTATTTGCAATACAGGGCTAAAATGTAACTCCAGGAGACTCAAATAAAGGAATATACAGTAAAGGGGGGCCTCCCTGTTCAGAAGAGTTTGCAATTCCAAATGTTTAGTGTGGGCCTTAAAGCATCAACACTACTAAGTTTAGGTAGGGGGATATACAGTAAGTAAATTTATTGACAGGGTGACATTTGGTGTAGCGCAGTTGTTGTGGTAACATTAAAAGACAAAAACAAATGCTATATCCAATATGACAAATTCTGTAGTTAAGTGCTTAGATGTCTCTCATCTCATAAGTGTCACTTAGTCAAATTCTTTGCCCAAAGTATTTTTAAGCCTGTCACTTTATAGCTCCTAACATGACCAGCAAACATTCTCTTAACCTCTCTAATGGAGAGAGAAATGTCTTAATAGACTGGTCATTTACAGGTGCATCACAAGCCGTGCTATTTAAAAGGGGATCTAAGCTTGCAGGGGTTGTGTGTTGTGGTAACATTACATGATATCAGGATGTTTTATAGATTTGTGTCTTGAAGGTGGATAGAGAAAGACATTACAAAGAATGAGGGAGTAGACAAGAATACAAGCCAGGGCCAGAGTGTAAACTACTGTAGGAGGACAAGGCACCAAGCTCATACAGGACACATAACGTATGATTATAGAAGAGAAACAGAATAAGTCCTTATTAGAAAAATATTTAAATACAAAATTATTATGACAATATTAATAGCCACATTCAGAGATCAGCATTATATCATTACAAATTCAGATTACAATAATATAAAGCAGAGCCTTTTTCGTAACCATGCCTCTTACCTTCTCCTCCTCGTCTCCATTGCGTTGTCCTGACATTGCGGCATCATGGCAATGTGGTACGGTGTGACGTCATGGTGTCACGTTGTCATGGCATCGTGGTGTCACGTTGTCATGGCATCGTGGTGTCACGTTGTCATGGCAACGTGTCATCACAAGAAGATACCGCTGGTAGGTGCCGGTACACCATGCCCATCCGTACCCTCCTAATAAAGCCCTGATATCAAGTATTTGTAATTTTCCATCCCATTTTCTTCAGACAATAAGGCAGATGCAGTAACGGCCGAAGAGTGTCTGAATTGTTTCACCAAAAAAACGCGAACAACCGCTTCACTGTATTCAATATTAAAATGATGACGGTGAAGAGGCAGTGACAACAGGGTGAATTGCTTGTGAAGAGTGGTGTTAAGAAGTGTTCTTAAATATGCAAATATCTATGTATATAAGCATTGTTTTTGCAAATTAACTACAGGCACCCACATGCTATCCAATAAGCCGCAAAGAGTGAATATCACTGGGCCAACAGAGATATTAAACGCACATCTTCTTCACCTACCTTAATGAGGTGAATTGACATGTGAAGCTGCCTAGAGCAATTATTACCTTTTAAGAAATGCAGAACCATTTTATAATGTATGACGTGTTTGCAAAACACCAGCACTATGTCCTATGTACAGATTAATACTATGGCAGTCGTGTGGCTTATGTTTTTATTATACTATACCATTTTTACAGTTCCCATATTTTTCCTCCCATAACTCAAAAATGGTAATAAATGTTACGCTGTAATGTATAACATTTTACAATATTTTGAGTTGGGAAGGAAAGTATATAGGAAATGTGACAGTATAATGGAACAATGGAACGATCACAAAATACCTCCAATTCCTGTGTGTTCCCCACTACCTTTGTGTATAAGGGAAAATGTCTCTCAGCATTTACAAGTCGTCATATTTATCACTGTTTTTATTTAATAACGTCACTCTCTGGAAAATCTGTGCATGGTGTGATAGTGAGTATTAGAGAGCAATATATGACCACCGAGGTAGTTATAATACTAGCACTGGACTCAAAAATGCTTACTAGACAGTGTTTATTATCCAAGAAAAGAAGCACAGGAGCGCACCAAGGTAAAGAAAAATTGTAAATGTAATAAACAATAAGGCAATAAAATAACTTACATGTAAGTAAGGATAAATGAGTATGCAGGTCAGCGAAATGTTCAACAGATCGGCATCGTCATCAGTCAGACAGGGGGGCAATTTCAGTTCCGTTTATGTGGAGATCCCGCGTGCTGGGACTGTGAACTGTGAAACTATCTTCCCTATTCCATCTCTGGGGGCCAGTTTACACGTTGTGTACCCTTCCTGTCACGATTTTCCATCGTAACCGGCATCCACAGACGCCTACAGGGGGCTTTCCTTCCATACATACGCACTAGCTTTGGATACCACGGCACTACCTGCATACATGCGGAGGCTATTCCTACAGCAAGTGCTATAAAGTGAGTCCCAGCGCGCGGGATCTCCACATAAACGGAACTGAAATTGCCCCCCTGTCTGACTGATGATGATGCCGATCTGTTGAACATTTCGCTGACCTGGATACTCATTTATTCTTACTTACATGTAAGTTATTTTATTGCCTTATTGTTTAATACATTTACCATTTTTCCTTACCTTGGTGCGCTCCTGTGCTTCTTTTCTTGGCCATTCTGTTCGTCGGCGGGGTCTTCCACCGGAGTTCGTTTTTTGGAGTCAGGGGATACACTTCAAGCCATAGGAGCAGCAAGAGGAGGGAGAAGAATTCATTTCTACAACACTAGAAAGCAAGAGCGCGGACTGAACTTTCTTTGACAAGTGTTTACTATCCCATAAAATACTTAATAACCTGGCATTTCTTAAACCTGAAGAAGGTTCCTCTGGGGACCGAAACATCCAGTAAACATGTTTTTTTTATGGGATAATAAAGACTCTTTAATCACCATTGTTGAGTCCAGTGCCGGTATTATAACTACCTGTGTGATGAGAGAGATAGAGAGATATAGATAGATAGATAGATAGATTGATAGATAGATAGATAGATAGATAGATAGATAGATAGATAGATAGCATTACTTTGTCAAATAAATTAATCAATATTGGTACTCTATTAGGTTGAAATATGGAAAAAAAAGTGATAAACACGGTAATAACACAAACTATATGTTTATATGTTATTACATTGTCTATCTATCTATCTATCTATCTATCTATCTATCTATCTATCTATCTGTCTGTCTGTCTGTCTGTCTGTCTGTCTGTCTGTCTGTCTGTCTGTCTGTCTGTCTGTCTGTCTGTCTGTCTGTCTGTCTGTCTGTGTCTGTCTGTGTCTGTCTGTCTATAAAAACAGAGTTGATCCCAAAATAATCAAAAAAGGTTCCCTCTATTATTAGCACTTTATGTTGGAGTTCAATAGACGGACTACAGTGGTCCAACAGATAATTACTGTGATTAGGTCTATTGACCTATAGGAACCGGGAAGATCAGGAAAATAATAAAGTTTTATTCAAATATTGGTTAAAAAAACACATACAGGCATACCCCGCATTAAAGTACGCAATGGGACCGGAGCATGTATGTAAAGCGAAAATGTACTTAAAGTGAAGCACTACCTTTTTCCACTTATCAATGCATGTACTGTACTGCAATCGTCATATACGTGCATAACTGATGTAAATAACACATTTGTAACAGGCTCTATAGTCTCCCCGCTTGCGCTCAGCTTCGGTACAGGTAGGGAGCCGGTATTGCTGTTCAGGACGTGCTGACAGGCGCATGCGCGAGCTGCCATTTGCCTATTGGGCGATATAATGATGACGTCATCAGAAGTGGCGGCGTCTTTCGATTCAGGCAGCAGATAGACACCTCTACAGTCAGGCTTGTATCAGTGACGGAGCCCTCCGTGTTACCATTGACCCGCTGTGGTCCTATTTATCACGGTTTTGTGATGGGTGTGCTCTGTTTTCCTTATGTGAGGATATTGATAAGATCCACATAGGGAATCCACCCTACAGCATGTATACATATGCATTTAGTAACGGTGGTTGTTCCAACTTGTGAAATGGTATTTAAACCGTTTTTTCCACCAAAGACTTACTATATACAGATATATTCATGGTTATAATACTGGAGTACTTTATGCATTAAGAGCAGATATCTAGTACATATATCTGGTACTTATAGGTGATACTATACTGAGATATTACTGCTATATACCAATATACTTATGCATGCGATACAGGGAGGACAGTACCTAAGAATTCTGACATACAAGCTGTATTGATGGATTAGATTGGTCCTATTCTGAGATTAATCTTCATTGTATATAGCCATATTATGCTATTACTATCCTGCTGACTTGTATGATATTTGGATCAATTTAAAATAGACGCTTAGACAGCAATCTGAACCTATGAATGGAAAAGGATACTTACCTTTATAGATTGCATGTTTAGCCACTTCATTATGGGGTTATTTTAATGTGTGAATGTTATAGATGTGTTTTTTAACTAATATTTGAATAAAACTTTATTATTTTCCTGATCTTCCCGGTTCCTATAGGTCAATAGACCTAATCACAGTAATTATCTGTTGGACCACTGTAGTCCGTCTATTGAACTCCAACATAGAGTGCTAATAATAGAGGGAACCTTTTTTGATTCTTTTGGGATCAACTCTGTTAATATAGTTCCTTTTTCCCAATGAGCACCTGTTTAAATTCATTTTCACTGTATAAAGTACATATGGGAGGAGCAGTCTTATCTCCTTTATATGTGTCTGTCTATAAAGAAAGAAATGGATATAGATACATCATTAAATTAAATTTCTGATGTCACTCTTATATTTCATTATTTAAAGGATTGTAAGATATGCATATTTTGCATAATTATACATTGCCATTACATTACATTTGTGATTTCATGCAGTGATGTAATCAATTATGTGATGCAAGATTAAAGGAGGGGGGGGGGGGTGATGCATAGTTATGGATCTCCAAAATTCCTCTAACAATGTTTTTGTTGTGAATATATATATATACAGTATATATATATTTACACACACACATACACACATTGAGAGCTATTCATTAAACTACAATACTGACGATTGGGGCACTATCACGCAGAAATGTCTATCTATCTATCTATCTATCTATCTATCTATCTATCTATCACAGTTTAATAAATAACCCCAACAGAATCACACATGCTTAAGCACGGTCTAGGACATTTGGGCGCAACCAAATGGCCGCCGGTGCTTTGCCGCAACTCTCTCCACCGCCAGAAGCTGCCACCACCAGCCACTCCGCTACCGAATGCTAAGGTAAGAAAACCCCTACCCTAAAACTCCCTACCATAAGCCCTTATCCTAAAAAACCCTACCTTAAAGACTTATCCTAAAAACCCCTACCGTAAGTCCTAATCCTAAAAACCCCTACCTTAAGCCCTCATTCTAAAAAACCCTACCGTAAAAACTTATCCTAAAAACCCTACCGTAAGCCCTTATCCTAAAACCCCCTACCTTAAACACATCCTAAATCCCCCAACCTTAAAGACTTATACTAAAAACCCTACCGTATGCCCTTATCCTAAAAACCCTACCGTAAGCCCTTATCCTAAAAAACCCTAACATAAGCCCTTATCCTAAAAACCCCTACCATAAGCCCTTATCCTAAAAAACCCTACTTAAGCCCTTACTCTAAAATCCCCTACTGTAAGCCCTTATCCTAAAAACCCCTATCTTAAAGACATCCTAAAAAAAAACCCTACCGTAGGCTCTTATCCAAAAAAACCCCTTCCTTAAGCCCTTACCCTAAAGCCCCCAACCCTAAAACCTTCCCCCCAAAAAACCCTACACTAAGCCCTTACTTTTAAACCCCCTACATTAACCTTTAAAACAAATTAACCCCTACCCTAACCACTAAAACCCCTTAAATTAACCCTGTACCCTAACCAGTAATAGAACTTACTTTAGAAGCCGCCGGCGGCGGGGATTCCAGTGGCGAATCGGCTGCGGCAGAGGGTCCGTCTGCAACGAAGCGGCGGTGGCGGCCATTTGGTCGTGGCCACGCCCACATGTCCCATTCCACTTAAGCACTGTTACATGCTGCTGACATTGTAAGCCTGGGTGTATATTGCTTATCCAGATGGCACCATTGGTATTTTACATGCTATCGCTTCATCTCTTGCCAGCATCTGTTTATACACACACTTTGTACTCACCTTTATGGAAGTACCACTGTCAAAACGGAAGGATTTGGTTTGTCCATTTTCTAAGTATACCTTCAGAACATTTGGCATGAAAAGAAGAGAATTGTCTTTGACAGTTTCCTGCATAAATATGAAATATATTTAATACAAGCCATTTCATTTTCTTAGAAACAGTCTATGTAAATGCAAATGGATTCTGCACATTTTAGGAGTGAAGATCTTCAAGCTCTACTGAAAGACTTAGGGGGTCATTCTCTACCTGCAAAAGTGGCAGTTCGGGCAGTTTTTGTCCAAAAATCCCTATAGACTCCATAGAGGATTATCTGCCGAAAGCAGCCTGCACGACCACTTCAGAATATATAGAATTACCCCTTAGCATACATGTTCACATTTTCTTTAGGAACACATGAAAATTGTCTTCTTTTTCTGCATTGGTAATGGAATATCCTGTAGCATATTTACATGTTAAAGCTGCAATTCAAGCTGCTGTTTTAAACATTTTTGTCCCATTTAATATGTGCATCAATACAATCTGCACACTGACAAGCGATTAGCTAAGTTGTCGATCATGTGACCAGGCAGTCACTAGATGCAAATGGTGCACTGCTAGAGAGAGGGCAGGGCTCAAGAGCCAGATCCTGTGTCAGAAGAGGAAGGGGGTGTGACTTTGTAAATGGTTTCTATAGAAACAAAAATGCTTGCTGCATTTTTTTAAATGTTACAAGTATTTTCTCATAGTACAGAACTGATTTATTTTAAAAAAAACCACATGTACAGTAGGAGGATATTGCTTGAACTGAAGCTTTAAATGACACACCTGTGTAATTTGGAGATGTAAACGTTGTATGATTTACAATTTAATTCCCATTTAATTTGGCAAACATGGCAAATGATAATGCTAATTAAACTGGAAGGCTCAGTCTGAATTCAGCCTTTGGGGGAAAGAAGCCACCAGTCTTGGTGTTCTAACTCTCTTGCTTGAGCAAAATGAATTGGTCAAAGCTGTGTGCTTGTCTTAAGCCTTTAATTGCTGGGCTCTGAGCAGGTCTTTTCTCTAGCTTTAAATTAACCTGCAATGTGATAACTTGTTTTGTCAACCTCTGAAGCTGCTGTTGCCATTGACATCCATTTAGAAAATCTGACCCGTATAGTTTCTAAAAAAAAAAAAAAAAAAAAAGTCCACATCAAGTCTTTCCAAGTAAAGTATCTATGATATTGTAAAATAGGAATGGGAAACAAAACAAAAAAACAACTAACAATTGCAATTGTGTGATGAACATGTGTGATTCCGATATGTATTACAGTGTTAAACAGAACAAAATATATATTTGCTATATAAACATGTAAGGATTGAAATAAGTAATAGCATTATTTAATGTCAAGTTATTACTGGGTCCGATTTGAAGGGGTTAAACATTGTGCTTATTTGTGTGAAAATGTCTTCTGTGCTGTGGGAAGTCTGTAGGTGTTGAAAACGTCAGTAGGATAAACGCTAATAGCATGTCTTTGCTTCTTATCACAACACTGTAGATTGTAGTCAAGTTGGGTGATTCACTAATTAACAGCAGATCTTGCTGTGGCTATGACTCAGATAAGCCAGAGGAAAGCCTTAAACAGCCAATGCTCTGTTCCCACTGTGATTATTGTTCTTGTTTAGACCGCTCAATCATTCTATTATTGTCACAAATCATCACATGGTTTTTATGCTGAAAAGTTAAGAAATAAAACATTTGGATTGACTGATAGCAAATAGACTATATAAAGTCTTCAAAGAAGGGTGGGTAGTTGTCTATGTTCCTTTCTTCATTGTAGTAATAAAGGGGGGAGAGGGAGGAGTTGATATAATGCCATTTATTGGACCAAGAAGTAGTTGACATGTTACAAGCTTATGACCCTCTCAGGGTCCAGATAAAGGAACCTGAAAGGTTTAAAAGCTTGTAACATATCAACTACTTGTTGGTCCAATAAAAGGTATCACAGTACCTCCTCCCTTTCCCCCTTTATTACTATATAAAGTCTTGGAATTTACTGGGATCATTTTATGTTTCATGGTTTCCGTCAGACCTAGGTTTCATAGTGTTTGGTTGTATTCCCTACTTTCTCTGATACACCTTTGCATTCTTTGCAATGTTCCCACCTTAATGATCCAAGCGACAGTGATATCTCCACCGACACGTGATGTGTTTGCA
Organism: Ascaphus truei; assembly: GCF_040206685.1. Classification (NCBI taxonomy): domain Eukaryota; kingdom Metazoa; phylum Chordata; class Amphibia; order Anura; family Ascaphidae; genus Ascaphus; species Ascaphus truei. Next base: position 224,728,001 of record NC_134485.1, read on the forward strand.
GTGTTTGACTGAGGATCACTATGTTTGATAAAACAAAATGGCTACCAGTCACGTCCCTACTTCTGAACTCATCAAGCTATTCTTTGTAGCCAGATGTTTTCCAAGTGTGAAAGCAGTATGCTGCAGCCATGAAATCTTATTGTGAACTGGCAGTTCATTAAATTTAAATATTCTACAATGTAAGCCTCGTTGACCACCGCCTATGATCAATTGCCATGGATCTACTTGCATCATTGGCAAAAAAAACCTCCGTCTTTGGTCATTGCATAGAAAAGTTATGTGAATATCATTAGGGAATAAAGTTGTGCAAATGGCAGTAACATTTCGAGCACTGTGCTAGATTTTTGGCACTTTAGTATACCAATGTATAAAAAAAAATGTATGTATTCGCCTGTATGTGTTCTACTATTGCACTTACCGAAACCTGGCCATTGATAATTACTTCCTCGGAGAAACGAACCTTCACAGGGTTAGACTTCAATCTTGCTTTCTTTGCAGCACTGATAAATGCTGATTTAGGAGACTGTAGAAGAGAAAAACATTAAAAAAAAACCAAGAAAATGAAATGCAAAAAGGAACGTTTATTAAATAAATAAAAATATTAATTTAACTTAAAAATGATTACAATGAAATATGCTTAGACATATGCGTATCATTTTCATTTCATTCCTGCGGTAAAGCATGGAGACTCTCTATCTAGGGGATAGGGGAGAGTCTCCACGCCCCATTCTTTTGAGCATGCGTGAGCCAAAGACAAAGGAATAGGTCTGTCTTTATCTTTCCATGTACACCTGCTACTGATACCCCAGTCCCAGCTGCTTCCCGTGTATGCTCAGAGAGACCCACCAGAATCTACTTATCACGCCACTGTACTTATCCTACCTACATCCTGTAAGTAGGCAGCACATAGAGGCCAAGCATCACAATACCCCACACCTGAACAATATAGTCTGCACTTAGTGTGTTTCTTGTCTGTTGTGTTTTCTCCTATATGCTCCCCCTGGGTTGAGAAAATATTATATATATAATATAACATAATAAATAATATATGTAGCCAGGTACCCTCCGGTATCCCCACACCCGGTGGTTCTCGCCCCAGGGCGCCGCCATGTTAGGTGTGCGCGCGCACGAGCGCAGAGTCAGGGCATGCGCAGAAGTGGCAAAGGCCGGGAAGAGCCCTGGAAGGTTGCACATGAGCGGGGCAAGGTCGCGGTGACCATTAGAATCGCGCAGGCGCAGTGCCCTATGCGCACGTGGTCGCAATGTTAATCAGGCAGCTCAAGGACTACAACTCCCATGATGCTCAGGGAGGAAGCTGCCTGGTGACTAATGAGAGCCAATAGGATGGCTGGATTGCTTCTGGAGGAAGGAAAGACTATTGCCTGTTGGGACAGGAAGTGCCAGTGAAGACCAGGAGCCTGAAGTTGCAGGTTGGTCCACGGAGCAGTGCTCCAGGGACTAGGCCAGAGGTCAACCCCGAGGGCCCAGTTATTCCCCTGAGTCACTGTAGAGGTGCTGAGAGTGCTTGCTATAAGGAAGGCCTTAATGTAGGGACCCTTTCATATAGCCTCAGAGAGATTATGCTGAAGGACATTGTCTGAGGGCTGTGCAGCCTGAATGCTGAAACAGACGCTGATTCCTTAAAGAGATAGTCAGTCAAGGATCATCCGGCTGGAGATCCCTCCCCTGGGGAGACAGACAAGGGATTCATCTCTGCACAGAGCAGCACGTTGCGGCGGGGGATCACTGTGCAGTGTTGCTGAGTTCCAAGGATTATCCTGATCAGGAGCAATTTCTTCTTAAAGGCTTTAACTAGTTTCTTTTTATCGTAATCATCAGCGATGCCCTGTACTGTAGTGAGGGTCTTTCTTCTGTTCCTCTGCTGGATCCTTATATGAATGGAATCTTCTGACTCAGCTGGGAGCCAGTCATCACTCTTACTGGCATCAGCAAAGGGGTCAAAGGATTGGAGGTTCTGGATAGCTGACTAACGATAAGTGCACCAACGGGCCCCAACACAGGGAAGCGCTGTCCTTCACATTCACACTAACTTTCTAGCTGGTGGACACTAAGAGGTTGAGTGCCCTGGCACAGTGGTACACCAGGGACTAAGGTGATACAGGACTGATTATAAGCACACACTCAGTTTCATATGCGTGATGATGTAATGCTGTGTATGCAGAGTAATACTATGTTGGTTATATGCTAAGAGTTCTTATCATTCCGGTCAGTAAATACTGTTTATCCAATCACGTGTGGTATTGTATATGTAGGTTCTGATAAGGGCATACTCCCACCCGGTTGGGATCCCTCATCAGTGGAGGCGCTGCACCGAGTGAAAGTACACCCCAGGCTCCCAGTGGCGGAGGCTCAGGCCTTCGGTTATCCTAACAGGTGAAAGCAGTAGCAGTAGTACAGTCCACAGGGGTACACCCACTACATTTAGAGGCGCTGCTGAGATTCAGACCTGGGGTCCCTATTAAAATTGTGTATAATTATCCAAATTGTTCATCATGTTCTCTCCGTCCAGCCCGGAGGTCCACGCCTGGGCCTTCAAGGTCAGAGAACCAACCAGTCATGTCGTAGCTGTAGGGAACGTTCCCTAGTGCCTGAGACTGAAGTACGAGACTCATTAGGGAAACTCCTGGACACTTTGAGGCCCAGAGGACGGGAATATGACCCCAATAATAAATGGAGTACCATGCTATTTACGGCAGGGCGGGAAATATGCCGGGAAATTGCTCCCCAGACCTTACAAGCCTCTGAGGCCCCACCCGAAGGATATCCGTTAGTATTCTCAGACCTCCCCGAAATCAGAGAGGTATTCACCTCCCCAAGCTCTCCAACCACTGAACCGGTCTCGGACGGGCCCTCTACCAGTGACTGGCAGGCGATGATGCCCATCTCAAGTACCCCTACCAGTACTTCCCGTCCACCCCGAGTGACCTTTTCTCCAAGTGCATTAGATGGATCCACCAGCTGGGCCGGAAGCCAATCCCAGTCCCCTGTCCCTGATAGGCTATTGACAAGTCTCCCGTCAACCCCTACTGCCGATCCCGGGACTGATAGTGGCCTCATCAATGGAGGGTTCCCGGTGAATATGACTGTGCCCCAATTTATGGAAACAATAACTCTTGCCTCTCAATCTCAAAGTTACAGGAAGCTAAAGCCCTTTTCTGGGACTCTACCGACTCCTACCGGAGAAGAAGGTTTTGAAACATGGAGAGAACATACCATCCATATACTGTATTAGCTGAGTGGTCGTGCCCAGAGTCAGTCAAGCGGCAAAGACTAGTGGAGAGTCTCCGACCCCCAGTTGCACAACTGATTCTAATGCATCGTGAAGAAGAAGGAGATGTGACGGCGTATGAGTTGTTAGAAATGCTCACCCAGTCCTATGCGTATGAAGACGATCAGGATGAGCTGATGGCAAAATTCAAGGCTCTCCGACAAAAGGAAGGAGAAGACTTGTCCGCATTCGTCCGCAAGCTCCAGCTATCCTTAGGGAATCTCCTGTCAAAGAAGATTGTGGTGGCTGCTGAAGTGGACCGGCATCGATTCAAGCAGCTACTGAAAGGTTCGTTTCCTAGTCACCCTATAGCTATAGTGATGCTGGCCACCCCGATCACTGCAGAACCACCCAGCTACATGGAATTAATGCAGCATATCCGGAGGCGTGAGGTACAGCTGCATTTTCACACCACTAAGAAGGGAAAAGACGGCCGCAAAGAGGATGCCAAGGAAGCCACGATGCCCAAAGGAAAAGGGAACAAGAAGGAGAAAGATGCGGATGCTGCTGAAGTGCCAAGGTTGCCGCCCCGGTCCCCAGGCCGGTCAAGATCTCACACGGACTTACGTTGTTACAACTGTGGTGAACTAGGACATATCGCAAGGGTCTGCCCAAACCCTGGAAAACCCCATACAGTAGCCAAGTCCTACACGGTACAGCCATGATTCACTTCTTTCCCGGCACTCTCCGAGGATGTGGATGAAGAATCTGGCAAGCCTCCCCCAGGAACGACTCCCCAAACAGATGCCTATTATCGAGTAGGGCCAACCGCTATCATAAGAGTCGTCATCTCCCGTTACAGTCAGCCGAAAAGATGAAGCTATGGGGACTGAGTAAGGATGATTACCCCATAGACGGAATAGTGTCGGTCAAGTTGGATATCTTGCAATTGAACACTAACAAGTCACACCCTATGATGGTGGAAGCTTTGGTCTGCCCAGAGGCTCGAGAGCATCCCAGTGCCCCCATCATATTGGGCACGAATGCCGATATAGTGAGGTCAGTGATTCGTTCCTTCCTGCAAGAAGTCGGTGAGCTACACTACCGACACACTTTATTGAAGTGTGGTCGGTACCGCAAGCCGGGAAATCTCCCGGCTTGCTAGTGGCCGCCCCTCGGCGTGCCGCGCGTCATAGACGCGCGGTCACGCGTCATCGGGAGTGTGCGCCCCCTGCACGCGTGTCCAGGGGCTCCCCGAGGGAGCCCTGGTGTCCCGCGATCGCGGGACAGCGGCAGGGGGTTCCGGGGGACCCGGCGGACCCGGCAGCGGTAGGGAGAGCGCCCCGATCAGAGGGCGCTCTTCCGCTGCTTCGGCGCGCGCCCGTCACACTCGGGCGCGCGCCAGGCTACTGCTGCGGCACAGAACGGGCAAATGCTCGAATAAACTGTGCCGCAGCAGTACCATTGTCATCCCTGAACATCACCCCTGGCCTACGGGAAGAATGCTATAGAGTGGCATACGAAGAAGAGTATGGTGAGATCTTTAATCTGGAGCAAGGGTTATTGGAGATTCTACCAGGGGGAGTGTGGCGTGTGACGGCGCTGGTTCATTACCCCTGTCGGCATGAAAATGACAAGTACTTTTCACTAGAGACTCTTCCTGAGTCCGAGCTTCAGTGGGGCTATCGAATGATACCTGTAGTATGGGAGTGGACATCTAACATTCTCAGGAAGATTACCGTGTACATTCAGAACATTCCGACAAAGGGGGCAACCTCGTTATATTGAGGAGTGACGATTATGTAACAGAGAACAAACGCCTGCTCTCAGACAAGAGCTGTTACGAGGTCCTCATCAGTGATCCTACATTAGAGTACCAGAAAGAACTCCACAGTACTCTGATGGAGGCTTTCCACGCCAACCTCATCACCAAAAGTGAAATGGATTTTATCTTTGTTCAATTCCCTAAAATTGCCACCTTTTACTCCTTACCCAAAATACATAAAAAACAAACCCCCCCCCCCCAGGACGCCCCATAGTCTCTGGCATTGGGAATTTTACTGAGCATGCCAGTAACTACATAGATCACATACTCAGACCCTTTGTGACAGCCCTCCCATCGTACCTAAGGGACACAAAAGACATCCTCAACAAACTTAACGATATTACAGTTATGGAAGATACCATTCTAGTATCGTTGGATGTCGAGGGACTATATACATCTATACTCCATTCCAAAGGTATAGAAGCAGTATCATACTTCCTGAGAGTTAGGGGGGCCGCATTTAAGGACCATAGCACCTTTCTGGTCAAAATCCTTGACTATGTACTCACCAAAAACTACTTCCTTTTCAACAACAAAATTTACCACCAGATCCAGGGCACAGCAATGGGGACTAAATGTGCCCCATCCTATGCAAATCTGTACCTGGGCTGGTGGGAGGCAGAAGTGTTTTTTGGTGAGATTAATGAGGCATTCACGGACCATATCGATATGTGGTACAGATTCATCGATGATGTGTTTTTGATGTGGAAGGGATCCACTGACCTCCTCAAAACATTCATCGATGGACTGAACCAGAATCCTAATAATCTGAAACTCACGTACGAGATTGGTCCTGACAAAATTAACTTTCTCGATCTCACTATACAAATTGAACCTACAGGGATGATTAGTAGCACTATTTATAGGAAGAGTACCGCTACTAACAGCATCCTTAGGGCTACAAGCCATCACCCACCCAACCATATCAAAGGCATCCCTATAGGGCAGTTCCTGCGAATTAAGCGGAACTGCACTAATAACCAAGAGTTCGAGAAACAGGCCTCACTTATGAGGGATAGATTCTTGGCACGTGGTTACAGCAAAAACATGGTTCAAAAGGCATACAAAAGAGCTAAAAACACCCCGAGGTTAGATCTACTCAAAGAGAGAGTAGAAAATAGACCTACTAACACGATCAGGTTCATCGGCACCTATAATGAACAATGGAACCAAGCGAAATGTGCATTTCCCAAACATAGGCATATCCTCAGAGCCGATGAGGACCTGAAGGAAGTACTTAAGCCATACCCGGAGATGACCAGCCGCAGGTCTAAGAACCTACGCAACGGGTTGGTGAAGAGCCACTTTGAGGCCCCTGTCAACCTAACCTGGCTTCCCAATAAACCCCAAGGCTGCTTCAGCTGCAATAATTGTAAAGCTTGCTCTGTCATTGTGAACGCTAAAACGTTCAAAAACTGGGACAACACACACACGTTTAATATACGCAAGTTTATTAACTGCAGAACATCAGGAGTCATATATACTGTATGGCAGAATGCACGTGTACCAAGAAGTATATAGGGAAGACTAGACGCCCCTTTAGGACACGCGTCCTAGAACACCTAGGCAGCATTAGGAATGGCCTGGACACTCCGGTAGCCAGGCATGTGAATGACCACCACTGGGGCGACCATACAGTACTCACCTTCAAGGGCATAGACCAGCTCTCCATGGGCATCAGAAAGGGGAACTGGGACCAGGAACTATTAAAAATAGAGTCCCGCTAGATATATACACTCCAAACCCTATCCCCCAGTGGCCTGAATGAGGGCTTTGTTTTTAGCCCTTTTATTTAGCCCTAATACCAAGCCATGTTTCACTGAGTACACTGGTGCTCTCTTATGACCACTAGTGGGTCTCTGTGACCATATACCATACATTGTGCTGTCCCCATAAGCCTCTCCTCATTTTATGATTACATGCTGTCAGCTCCCATGTTTGCAGTAGACACACATGCACAGCGCTGAGGTTCTATTTTGAACATTACACACGCTACCAACTTAACTATAGCCATTGGATACTTACCAACCTATCAGAGCTCTTGCTCTCTGTGATAAAGTGGGGGCTATACATACGCTCCTAACCAGCGCTGCGGCTTCAATATGAACACTACACACATTACTTACTTACCTGAGTCCTTGAAAAGGACACTCACTAATCAATTAGAGCTCACGATCTCCTTCAAAAGGTGGGGGCTGTACACACGCCCCTACCCAGCCTTGAGAAACACTAGCTCCCTACACGGAGCTATATATATGCATTAAGCTAGCTGTAAACTTACCTGAGCAGCATCCGTGGCTAACTGTATTACACCCAGCACTAGCAAGTATTTGTATAGCTATGTAGCATCACCACAGGATCTGCTACTCTATTTTTTACCGGATACTTATGTTGTTTTTACCTACCGAGGTGTGAGTAGACACTACTTGTGTACTACTGTTCTCTTTTTACTGCGGCAACAGCCACCTTTTGTGTCCATATCAGACACCCCCCTCAGGGGTGCTCAGACACTGGTGATACATCCAGTGTGTGTTATCTACAAGACTGCGTCTCCATCTGACAGCTATTGTTACTGACATTTGCAGTGGTCTATTAGTTTGGACTGCCTTACTATTGGCTATACATAGCTATGATTGCAGTCTCTGTGACATCACATTGACATTGATATCTGCAGTGTTCAATCAGCTTTTAACACCTTATGTTCACAAGGGCAAGCTGACTCACCTATACCTACCTCAGTGTGAGTATTCCTATCCTTGCCATTATCTGTAACAGCCACTCTATAGTGGCTGCACCTGTGTTATTATCTAACAGACACAGGCCACCTTGGGAAATACACTTATCTAGCTACACCCTGTATATATCATCAAGGGTGATAGCCCACATTTCACGCACAGTATTCGGTATATTTTATTTCGCTGCGCTTTTTTGGCTCACCTTGAGTCCAACCTACTCTGGAAACTTAGTGTTCTACCCATTTTAGTTGAGTTATTACTCCCATTAAATTATTTTAATTCACTCACTCCTCATTACATTTACCACCCTTCCATTCCAGTACACTGTGATTTATTATTTGTTTGAGTGCTCTCCAGTGGGGTTCTGTTCTCTCTGTGCCTTCTATGGGGACTGAGTAAGGATGATTACCCCATAGACGGAATAGTGGCGGTCAAGTTGGATATCTTGCAATTGAACACTAACAAGTCACACCCTATGATGGTGGAAGCTTTGGTCTGCCCAGAGGCTTGAGAGCATCCCAGTGCCCCCATCATATTGGGCACGAATGCCGATATAGTGAGGTCAGTGATTCGTTCCTTCCTGCAAGAAGCCGGTGAGCTACCATTGTCATCCCTGAACATCACCCCTGGCCTATGGGAAGAATGCTATAGAGTGGCATACGAAGAAGAGTATGGTGAGATCTTTAATCTGGAGCGAGGGTTATTGGAGATTCTACCAGGGGGAGTGTGGCGTGTGACGGCGCTGGTTCATTACCCCTGTCGGCATGAAAATGACAAGTACTTTTCGCTAGAGACTCTTCCTGAGTCCGAGCTTCAGTGGGGCTATTGAATGATACCTATAGTACGGGAGTGGACATCTAACATTCCCAGGAAGATTACCGTGTACATTCAGAACATGTCTCTACATACAGTGCCGATTGAAGGACAAAGACTAGGTAGAATTTATCCTGTGTAGCCTGTGGACGACACAGTGACTTTCTACACTGCCTGCGTGGGAGGAGAGACCGAAGCACTACAATTCGACTTCGGAGATTCCCCTCTGGAGGAAGAATGGAAGGAGAGATTACGTGATCAGTTGAGAGAGAGACGGGAAGTGTTCTCTACTAGTGAGATGGACGTGGGATGTAGCAGAAGCACTCAGCACACGATTTGTCTGAATGATGACACTCCGTTTAGGGAAAGGTCTCGCCGTATAGCTCCCCGAGACGTGGAGGATGTGCGAGGGGTGCTGAATGAGATGGAGACCGCCGGTATAGTGACCGAATCTAGAAGTCCCTATGCCTCGCCAATTGTGGTGGTACGGAAGAAAAATGGGTCTGTCCGATTATGTTTGGATTACAGAACATTGAACAAATGTACGGTGCCTGACCAATACACGCTACCACGCATAGAAGAGATCCTCAGTGCATTATCCGGAAGTCAGTGGTTTAGTGTGTTGGATCTTCGATCTGGATATTACAAGGTTCCCATGAGTCTGGCTGACCAAGAAAAGACGGCGTTCGTCTGTCCTTTGGGCTTCTATCAGTTCACCCGGATGCCCCAAGGTATCTGCGGTGCTCCAGCCACCTTCCAACGGCTTATGGAGAAGACGATTAGAGACATGTGTCCTTGTGAGTGTCTGGTTTACTTAGACAACATAATTGTATTCGGAACAACTCTCGAAGAACATGAGACTCGGCTGATGAAGGTGCTGGATCGATTAGGTCAAGAAGGGTTGAAGCTCTCCTTAGACAAGTGCAGTTTCTGTCGGACATCGGTCACCTATGTGGGCCATATAGTATCTGTGGATGGAGTGGTCCCTGACCCGGCTAAGGTAGAGGCGGTGGTGAATTGGCCGAGACCTGAGAATGTGATGGAGCTGAGGTCCTTTCTCGGGTTTTGTGGCTAATACCGGCGATTTGTGGCTGGATACTCCAAGAAGGTGGCTGTGTTGAACAACTTGCTAAAGGTCTACCCAGAAGAACCCAAGTAGAAGAAGACCACTCCGAGAACACCCTTCGGGGATCGGTGGACATCTGCCTGTGAAGAAGCGTTTAAAGGGCTGAAGAAGAGTCTGACTGAGGCTCCCGTTTTAGCTTATGCTGATCCGGAGAAACCTTACATTCTGCACGTGGATGCCAGCCTCAACGGATTGGGAGCAGTACTACACCAGAAGTACCCAACTGGACTTCGTCCTGTGGCCTAAGCAAGTAGAAGTTTGACTCCTAGTGAAAAGAACTATCCTGTCCACAAATTGGAGTTTCTTGCCCTCAAACGGGCCATAACTGAAAAACTACATGACTACCTCTACGGGGTCACCTTCGAAGTCCAAACGGACAACAATCCGCTGACCTATGTACAAACCACTGCCAAATTAGATGCGACTGGTCATAGATGGTTGGCCACCCTCGCCAATTTCCAGTTCTCCCTGAAATATAAGCCGGGGCCTCTCAATATAGGAGCTGATGCTCTATCTAGAAGATCGGGGCTGAGTGATACATCCGATAATGGGCCTTGGGAAGAAATCCCGGGACCAGGGATGAGAGCCATGTGTTCCACTGCAGCTATTGTAAACGATCGAGTAGCATTCTCCGAGCTGAGAATCGCAGATTCTTTAGGGTGTCAACCTCAAACCCTCCCAGAAGCTTACTGTCACCCTGATGGCATGGGTCTAACCCAAAACGTTATCTTCATTTGGAAAGAATTGGTGATAGCAAAGACACATGATCCTGCGGCTAAGGCTGTTTGAGAGGCTCTACACAAAAATGATTCTTCCTTAGTGAAACGGGCTCCTCCCGATGATGTAAGCCTCCTCATGCGAGAATGGGACAAGTTTGAGATGGATAACGGACTACTCTATAGGGTTGTTCAATTCCACAATCATCCTGACTGTCGACAACTATTTCTACCCCGGCGTATGCAAGGTCTCGTTTTAAGATCACTACATGATGATCATGGACATTTGGGAGTGGATAAGACTCTGGGGCTAGTATGAGACCGTTTTTTCTGGCCTAGAATGCGGGAATCAATTGAGCAACACTGCAGGAAATGTTTACGGTGCATTCATAGGAAGACACTACCCACCCGTGCGGCCCCCATGGGCCATCTCAAGAGCTCCGGGCCTATGGATGTAGTATGTATGGACTTTCTGTGCATAGAGCCAGATTTAAAGGGCATAGGGAATGTGCTAGTTGTGACAGATCATTACACTCGATACGCGCAAGCCTTTCCCACAAAAGATCAGAAAGCTACAACTGTGGCTAAAGTGCCGTGGGAGAAGTATTTTGTGCATTATGGTCTGCCCAACAGGATGCACGGAGACCAGGGACGAGATTTTGAGAGCAAGCTGATCAAAGAGTTGCTAACACTGTTGAATATCCAGAAATCAAGAACTACTCCATACCATCCCGAGGGAGATGCGCTCCCTGAAAGGTTTAATCGGACATTGCTGGATATGTTAGGTACCCTAAAAGATTCCCAAAAAGGATAATGGAGCAGACATGTGGAGGCCTTGGTGCATGCCTACAATTGCACCAGGCACGATTACACAGGGTACACGCCATACTTCATGATGTTCGGAAGAGAAGCCCGATTGCCGATCGACATTCGCCTGAGGGTATCTACCGATGGGGTACCCAACGTGGCTCATTATCGATATGTGAAGAGACTCCAGGATAGTCTGCATCGTGCCTATCAGTTAGCCGAAAGTTCTATCGCTAGACTGAACGGCAATAACAAAAGGAGGTACGGCCACAAAGTACGATATCGAGTGCTCCAGCCGGGAGATGCAGTTCTCCTACGCAACTTAGGGATTCCCGGCAAGCATAAGCTTGCTGATCGCAGGACAGAGGGACCTATCCAAGTAGAGTCCCAAATGCCGGGCTTCCCTGTCTATCGCATACGTGATGTGAATGGCAGGGTAAAGGTCTGGCATCGAAACCACTTGTTACCTATCCCACAACTGGGAGAGAGAGATCCAGAAACGACACAGTAGTAAAAGACAGTGAGCCGGAAGTGTCAACCGAGAATTCAGGGCCCACAGATGAAACAATTCAAGATCCTTTGAAGGGAATATCCAACAGAGATTGGTGGGCACCTCCTGAAGGAGCAACGGGTAATGGGCCTGCGATTCCAGCACCCTCATCAGGATATTCACCAAGTAACCAACCATTAGATCCTAACAGTCCGTGTTTTGTGCCACAGAGAGACAATGTTCAGCCACAAAGAGACTTTTCCCCTACTGGTTCACCCTCTGATAGAGAGTATAGGCCTCAAGCCTACGATGATTTCTCCCAAAATGAAGAAATGGAGACTGATACTCGCAGGAGCCAGCGAGTGAGACGCCCTCCCACTAGGGTGGCTTACGATTCACTAGGGGCACCCCACTATGAGTCTCAGCAGCAAGCTAAAGCCAAGCTAGCCTCAGTGATCAATATGTTTGTTGAGATGTACAATCTTGTTTAAAGTGATCGTAAGTTGTACCCTGAAACCTGTATTTTTATTATGTAACGTTGTATACCTGTTTTGGTTCAAGCGGGGCCGTTGATTTTTTCACCAGGGGGAGGATGTAGCCAGGTACCCTCCAGTCTCCCCGCGCTCCCGGTTTCCCCCCTCCTTACCCTTAGTGTAACGCAGGGAAAATAGAGTTGCCGGTGGTTCTCGCCCCAGGGCGCCGCCATGTTAGGTGTGCGCGCGCACGAGCGCAGAGTCAGGGCATGCGCAGAAGTGGCAAAGGTCGGTAAGAGCCCTGGAAGGTTGCGCATAAGCGGGGCAAGGTCGCGGCACCCATTACAATCACACAGGCACAGTGCCCTATGCGCACGCGGTCGCAATGTTAATCAGGCAGCTCAAGGACTACAACTCCCATGATGCTCAGGGAGGAAGCTGCCTGGTGACTAATGAGAGCCAATAGGATGGCTGGATTGCTTCTTTAGGAAGGAAAGACTATTGCCTGCTGGGACAGGAAGTGCCAGTGAAGACCAGGAGTCTGAAGTTGCAGGTTGGTCCACGGAGCAGTGCTCCAGGAACTAGGCCAGAGGTCAACCCCCAGGGCCCAGTTATTCCCCTGAGTCACTGTAGAGGTGCTGAGAGTGCTTGCTATAGGGAAGGCCTTAATGTAGGGACCCTTTCATATAGCCTCAGAGAGATTATGCTGCAGGACATTGCCTGAGGGCTGTGCAGCCTCAATGCTGAAACAGACGCTGATTCCTTAAAGAGACAGTCAGTCAAGGATCATCCGGCTGGAGGTCCCTCCCCTGGAGAGACAGACAAGGGATTCATCTCTGCACAGAGTAGCACGTTGCGGTGGGGGATCACTGTGCGGTGTTGCTGAGTTCCAAGGATTATCCTGATCAGGAGCAATTTCTTCTTAAAGGCTTTAACTAGTTTCTTTTTATCGTAATCATCAGCGATGCCCTGTACTGTAGTGAGGGTCTTTCTGCCATTCCTCTGCTGGATCCTTATATGAATGGAATCTTCTGTCCCAGCTGGGAGCCAGTCATCACTCTTACTGGCATCAGCAAAGGGGTCGAAGGATTGGAGGTTCTGGATAGCTGACATACGATAAGTGCACCAACGGGCCCCAACACAGGGAAGCACTGTCCCTCACATTCACACTAACTTTCTAGCTGGTGGACACTAAGAGGTTGAGTGCCCTGGCACAGTGGTACACCAGGGACTAAGGTGATACAGGACTGATTATAAGCACACACTCAGTTTCATATGCGTAATGATGTAATGCTGTGTATGCAGAGTAATACTATGTTGGTTATATGCTAAAAGTTCTTATCATTCCGGTCAGTAAATACTGTTTATCCAATCACGTGTGGTATTGTATATGTGGGTTCTGATAAGGGCATACTCCCACCCGGTTGGGATCCCTCATCAGTGGAGGCGCTGCACCGAGTGTAAGTACACCCCAGGCTCCCAGTGGTGGAGGCTCAGGCCTTCGGTTATCCTAACAGGTGAAAGCAGTACCAGTAGTACAGTACCACAGGGGTACACCCGCTACATATATTATATAGTATAATATAATATTATACAGTATAATATAATATATATATATACGCTCTTACGACGCTTTTCAACGTTGTTTATGTGTATATATACACACACATATACATAAACAACGTTGCAAAGTGTCGTAAGAGCGTTGGATAAGCCATTTTGGCGTTGTAAAAATGAATATAGGTATGTATTGCATAGCGTTGGATAAGCCATTCGTTGTAAAACGAAGCGTTGTAAAACGAGGCTGCCTGTATGTCTAAGGCCCTAGAATTTTGAAAAAGTAAGTTACCTAGCTTCATTAAATGTTCGATAGCTGGCTTTTGTCTTAACCCTAATCAATACTATCCATTCTAGTCCATAATGTATTTTTAATGTGTTCAACTCCCTTCTCAGACTTCCTCCTATTGTACTTCCATCCCTCTAACCTGTGTCCTTAGATACATTTACAAACATGCATCCTTCACATTCTCCCTCCCTTACCTGAACACCTCTGAAAAACATCTTGCATGCATGCTAATTTTTTACTCTATGAATTTCTCATCTCCCCCTTTGTAACTGCTGTCTCTAATGCCAAAGAACAGCACTTAAGCACTTATCCTCACTAATTAGCACTCACTGATCCAGCCCACATAGTTTTTTCTCTGAGTTTGACTCCCTCCTCCGACATTCTGTCTATCTATCTATCTATCTATCTATCTATCTATCTATCTATCTATCTATCTATCTATCTATCTGTCTGTCTGTCTGTCTGTCTGTCTGTCTGTCTGTCTGTCTGTCTGTCTGTCTGTCTGTCTGTCTGTCTGTCTGTCTGTCTGTCTGTCTGTCTGTCTAGCCCAACGTCTTGTATAGCGCATACACAGAGCGAACAGTGCTACTTCACTTCCCTTGCTTCACTTTCCCTCAAGCGTTTGCTCACCACTTTATTGGCAAAGTGTATGCTATCCACAGCAAGATTCCTTCTGTCCTTTCATTTTCCCCAAACCACCTCCTTTCACTCTTGACCATCTTCTGTTACAGAGTTTAAAGTTTCTCGGCTGCTTTCCTCTTCTCCCTCTACCACTTGCCCTCTCTACCCACTTTACTCATGCCTTATGAGACCTGTTGCTCCTATCCAAGCCCCCATTCTCACCCATATGTTTAACACCTCCCTAAACTATGACACATTCCCCTCATCCTTTAAGCATACAGCTGTCGCCTATTTTCAAAAACAGTACCCTTGACCCTATGTGCCCTACTAACTACTGCCGTGTCTTCAAGCTGCCCGAACATCTTGTCCTTCTCATGATTGATTTTCTTAATTCCCATACCCTGGAACCTCTGCAATCTGATTTCTGTACGGTTTACTCAACTGAACTACCCTCACTGAAGTAGTCAATCATTTTTATGAAGCAAAATCCCAAATTTTATGGCGCAAAATCCACAGTAAATGTTCTCTTCACTGCTTTGGAAACTGTTGATCACTTTCTTGATATCCGAAACAAAGCTTAACCTCCACCTCATGCCACTCTCACCACACTCCACTTCTGTTTCTTTTACTAATGTGTCTTCATCCCCTGTTGATCTGTATGTTGGTGTACAGTACCTCAGAACTTTTTCTATGACCTTTCTTTTTCTCTCTGCATGCACTGGCGTCCTCATCAACTTGGCTTAATAAATTTAGATTTTTTTAAAGTAAAAAGCTATGTATCTATAGTTATACAAGTTATGATTGTAGGTTGATTGACTCCTTTCACCCTTGTGTCAACAAGTTTTAAAAATTTAGCAAATACAAGTATACAAAATTGACATATTCTTTCTTAAGATAACTTAATTTGTACATACATCCTGATAAGAGATGTGTGAAATATTTGTACACATTTGTTTTCACTGTGGATTTTGGGGATTCCTCTTTGTAAAAATAATACAATTTCACCAAAAAACACCAAGCATGATTGCCTAACTCAGATAACAACCTTGACCTTGATATTTGAGGGGAAAAAAATAAGGTGATTTTTTTGTGTGAAAATTGACAAACATTGGCTAGTTTCTTCCATAATAATATCAATTAATCTAGAGGTACACCTCTGTTTTTTTTTTTTGTTTTTTTTAACTTTGCAGAGGATTCAATCAAACTTTTGGCAGTTCTGTTAATTGCTTAAAATATTAAAAGGAAACTATACTGGGGGAGATTTGCACATTTCTAATCATTGCCATTGTTTATTGAGAAGTTAGATGGTCACAAATGCAAGCAGTACATGCACCTTTTGCAGTATAATATGCAGTATCTATACACATATAAATTGAATTATGGTATTAATAACAAGTCTGTTTATTCAATCCATCGAATTAAAAAAAAGAAGTAAAATTGGGGATGTTCCTGGCCAACATGGCCCTTTTTCAGGCTCCTACAGCTGTATTACGTAAGCTACATCTTTATAGCAATGGGGAGAACTTATATGGCACCAAAATAGAGCTACAGTATTTCCGCTACAGGTATATGGTGGTCAGAAAGAAGACAGATATTTCACAATCAAATATGGCATCCTTGACACAGCTGAAGTACAGTGTGTCTGTGGGGATTCACTCTGTCAGATATTGTACTTAATACACATCCAGTGTCAATAACAACGCGCCCAGAAACCGTAGTCATTGACGTAGGATGCGTATGGAGAAAGCAACAGTTTAGCTGCCAATTACTGGTCTAGTGAGGTGATTCCAGTTCATCCAACCTCTACACCATTAAGATACTGTAAGTAGGTTCTTTATTTTGCATTTGCTTTATCGTTGTATCTTTTGAGTGCCCCAGGTGTTTTCCTTTTTTTAAACTATGTTATTATCTACCACTATTATAAAACATTTCAGTGCTAGTAAATACGGTATTATCCTTTTTGGTGATTGTAGACTGTATGAGGTGACTCAATGTTAACGCAGCCTATATGCATAAAGGTTAATTAACTTGTAATGAGATTGATAGAAAAGGTTCATTAATTGCCACCACATCTTCAGTCTAAAGTGTTTACAGTGGCTGCTGTCAGCTAGATGTGTCAGCATGAGTGAGCTCTTTTCGGTGACCAAACACTAACCTTTAAAAAAAACGTAGACAAGGTTGATATGATCCAAAATACTTAAGTATATTCAAACACCCATAGGCTTTTGTAGACACGTTAGATTAAACTAATTGGATATTTTATTAGTTAAAGTGAAATATTTTCTTCTTTCTTTATTCAACTTTAAACACCACACAGAGTAACCCTTGCTACAGCTGGGTTAGAGTATCGGTAAGTGCTGGGAGGTCAAATGGGTTATAATGTCAAGCACAGACCACAAGGAGAAAAATGCATCCCTAAATTCGGCACTGAAACTCCCATGTGCCAGGTGAGTAAAGGAGTAGAATTTAACACAACTTTTAATATAGGTATGAATAAAATAAGGTCTGTAAACAAGGTGCCCTTGAGATAATGTAAACAAGGTGCCCTTGAGATAATGATGCGATTCAATGCAAAAATAAAATGGCAAATTCCCAGGAAAATCACTGAATTACGTTCTAGAATTCCATAGTGTAACTGTTTGTTTAAAGAACTCCCATACAGTTAGTTACAGGCATGCTGGTGCTAATATCATGAGCTCACAGTACTGTGGTTAGATGCACTTGTCTTTCTCAAGCTCTTAATAGCCTTAGATTTATTCAACTTTCAAAGAAAAAAAGGTAGCATCAAACTTGTATAGCTACTACGACATTGGAATACTATAATCCTGCAATGCATGCTAATCCTGAACACTGTCAACAGTTTGTACATATTGTAGAAACATATAGTACAAGAAACATTAAAAAAGCAACTGAACGTGAGTAATATATTTGATTAAAGTCACAGTCCAATGGTGCACAGAGCACAATAAACATACTGAAGCACTGCACAACAAAGAATGCCTTGTGGCTGCTATAGGACAATGATCCGGTGGAAATTCTGACTGCTCCAGAAAATGAGTGTACTTCCTTCAGAAGATGCTTTCCTTATTATTCTTATGTATATTTTTACCTTAGAAGAATGTAAAAATGATTATGTTAAAGTTGCAACTTTCTTATCCATTCTGGTAATACATCTAAGTTCTGGAAAGTGTGCTTTCCTTTCCATGAAACACCTTATTCAGTGATTGTGACAATATTACAAAACCTTCTGTGAAAGTGTTTTCTTTTTAAACATATTACCTCTTAAAATCATTGATGAATTTGGACTAAATTCAGTGTCAGATTAAGGGGTGGGCTGGCCGGGCACTTGCTCAGGGCGCCAACCGAGAAGGGGTCGCACGCTCTGACACCGGCGCCATCTTTAAATGTCTGAGTCTTGCGCAGCCTCATCAATGTCGAAGGACATTTAAAGATATATTTCTATACAATACTTATTAGTACCAACTGGAGTTCTACTGGGAAAGTGACCTCAAATATTCATCAGTAAACAAAGAAGCCCCAATACACATCCAATGTGACAAATGATTTAGTTTATTTATGAATTTTTTCTTTTATCAGTCATTTAGTTCAATATTTTGGCCAAATCATGATAAGCCTGAAAACCATGTCAAGGTTCAATTTCACCATGGTCTAAAAGAGAGACTTAGGGGCCTATGCAGAGAGCAGCGCTATTTCAAAAACGCCATTTTTTGGAGAAAATCGCGCAGAAAACAGCAGAAAATGGCGAGTTACGAAAAACGCGCCAATTTTTTTTTCTATTTCTAAAACTCGCCTCGCGGCTGGCGAGAACCTCCATCTCGCCAGTTTTAAAAATATCCTAATGCAGAGAGGCGCGAACGGCATCTGGCGGCTGTTCGCGCCAATAAAATGGCGCGATTGTCTCCTTTTTGCCTCGCCAGGAAAAGTTGGCAAGAAGCTGCCGCTCGCGGCCATAGGAAAGGAAAAAAAAAGGCGCAAATTTTTTTTAACACATTTCTGCAGCGCGCATCTCGCCAATTTAAACTCGCCACACGCATTCATGTTAAACATAGCAGAATTCGCACATTTCTGCATATGGAGAATAAAACTCTCCAAAAAAGCTACTTTTTATTAAACTCGCCAATTTTAAAATTCGCTGCTCTCTGCATAGGCCCCTTAATATAAGAGATGGGATTTATTTATCAAAGTCTCCTTGTTGAAAGACTATAGCAAAAACAGCTATATACAGTATATATATATATATATAAATTTGATACATTTATTGGATTTGTTTTTATTAATATATTCAGTGTTTCTATGTAGAAGTTTTGGTCCACATTTAAAATTGGAAGACTTTAATAAATAACCCCCCATATATTGTTCACATGTTATATATGTATGGATTCATAAATATTATTTCACAGTATTATAGTATTAATGGTGCTGCAAAGTTTAATTATGCCATTGCAAACGCATATGGTTGACAGTGAAAGTAGACACACTATGCTCATTATACTCACAGCGTATGGTTGCACCACTGTAAGAAGGATAGATTCTTTGCAGCTTCTGTAAGAAGAGAAAAATATATATAAACCTTTCTAGAGTAATTATTTTTTAGTTTAATATTTTCAGCTTCAGAAAAGACACTGGGTATATACACATTTGCTATACATTCTTGTAACAATATAGAAAATGAAACATTGAAATGGATGGCAGATCACTGCTGTAACATTTGGTCAACCCAGTTTACTTATATTTTTCTGAGCTGCTATAAAACCCGATACTAACGTTTTCTGTACTTTCAAATGTAAAAGTAATTGTTGGACATTAGTATGGCATATTATATAGAAAGATGTGCTAGTTGTTTAAGTGCACATTTTTTTTAAGTTTCAAAAATCAGTGATATTGGGGCCTATGCAGTAACTTGCGAGAAGGCTGAATTTGGCTGTTTTATTGCGAGATTGGCATGTAGTATGCAGTTGATGGCGGTATGTGTGCGAGTTAACTGAAAAACGGCATATGCAATTGTTGCCGGATATCAAGCGCCGGCGGGGTGGCGAGAATGGCTATTTCGCCATATTAAGCAGCACGCAGAATTCAGTAGATGCCGAGTAAGATCTCGGGGGTGCGCGGGAGAAAC
This sequence comes from Ascaphus truei, assembly GCF_040206685.1. Taxonomy (NCBI): domain Eukaryota; kingdom Metazoa; phylum Chordata; class Amphibia; order Anura; family Ascaphidae; genus Ascaphus; species Ascaphus truei. The sequence goes on from NC_134485.1 coordinate 224,747,819, forward strand.
GCCTTGCGAGAAAAGCGCCAAAAAGCTGCGGCAATACAAGAAGGCACCAACAAGCAGGCGCGAGCCGAAAATTTCAGCTGCTAGTGACATTGTTGTGTCATTGTACTGTTGCTGCTGGCAGCGCAGCTTCAATTGTATTACATGTCATTCAGAACCTGTTACATATGTTGTTTATAATAAAATACATTATTAATGTTAGCCAAAGGTGTCTGTCTTGTGAATGACAAGAAGCAGGTATGTTCCTAAAACTATCTATTGAGGGACAGCGCTGTGAAAGCCTTGCTAATGTCACTAGCAGCAAGAAACACACTGCTGTGAGTAACAGAATGCGTCAAACTATCATGAGGTGATTTTTTCATGTTCAAAAGTTGCCGCCAAATTCTCCTTCAATACAGATACATGAAGTGATTCCCCTCTTGCTGCATGCACGGGTTACAGTACACACAGCAACTCACTGAAATGTACTGTAAGCTTTGCAACATAGTCCAACACACAGACACAAATGTATATGAAATGTCACAAGTCACATGCACACATGTATCACCTCTTCACGTGTCAAAGAACAGAAGACACAACTGTAGCACTGCACCAGGTATGTTTCTAAAAGTATCTAATTAGGGACAGCAGTAAAAGGTTTGCTAATGTCAGTAACAGCAAGACAGTCACTACCGTGAGTAACTGAATGCTTTAAGCAAGAAGGAGGTTTTTTTTATTTATGTGCAGAGGTTGACGCGACATTAAAGTGAAATACAGATACATGCAGTCATCCGCCACTGACTGCAGGAACGCGGAGCGCTGCGCCTTGTACTCGCAACATGTGCAACTCACCAATTTCCCTCACAATCGCCATTTACTGCATTTAGCGGCAAATTCCCGGCAAACACAGGAGATTTAAGCGCGCTGCCGACACACACATATCGCAAATTGCTGCATAGGCCCCATTGTCTTTATACTATTCTAAAATAAAGTAAACTAATTTGTTAAGAAAAGCACAGTAAGAGTTACGCAATGGCAAATGAAGTTGCAAAAGAAATCAAAAGAATTCTATTAATATTATTAGTAGTATTTATTTGTAAAGCATAAATGTTGCAACTTATCGGAGGCTACAGTATTTTCCCGGCTGCAAAACTGGGCCAAAAGAAATGTAATAGAAAGATTACTTTCAAAGGGATCATTTTTGAATGAGCAAAGCGAAGACTTCAACTACACTTCCTGGAGGCTTCGGGTGTATGTGTCTTAACCGATTCTGATGACATTTTGAAGGTACTTTTTTCCTAATTTTGTGATAAAACAAATTAATCTCATCGACCGGATTCTGAATACAAAACATAACTTGCCCTTCCCCTCAATATCCAACTAGCACCCTCTCTATCCAACTTTAAGACCTATCTTAAAACCCACCTCCTTAACGAAGCATATGAGTAGCTCCGTGGCTGATACTATGCACCTTTTACACAAACCTTGGCCCCTTGCAGACGCGCTTACTAGAACACCTTCTTACTGTCTCTGTATGTTACTCCTACTTACCAATTAGATTGTAAACTCTTCCGGGCAGGACTTCTTTTCCTAAATGTCACTTTTATGTCTGAGAGCACTTCTTCCCATAAATGTGTTATTTGCATTATTTGTTATTTATATGATTGCCACATGTATCACTGCTGTGAAGCGCTATGTACATGAATGGCGCTATATAAATAAAGATATACATAATAATAACTTTATTTCATATAGCGCTTTTCTCCCAATGGGACTCAAAGTGCTTCACAATTACAGTGTAGTGCGCGGTACATAGCACATAGAAATTTTACAGACACAGTCCCTGCCCTGATGAGTCTGAGACACAGGGAGATAAAGTGAATTGCTCAAGGTCACATGGAGCTGACAGGCATTATTTTGCAACTTGTACTACATTTTCAGACAATTTGCTTGAACCGTTTCAGAGAAATGAAATACTGTACAACAGCAACCTGCAGATTTATGTTGCCGCCTACATGGCAGTATTAAGAAAATGGTGGATGAGAAATTGTGTTTAATTTATTATGCTGTGGTGATGAACAGAGAACGTATTACGATTTCTCAAAATTTAGAAGGTTGAAAGTAATGATGAGAATTTAGTTTCTTGCTAAAAGCTGCTGATTGGGTTTAGAAGCCGGATTGTGATGTTTTAGATAAAACAGAACACTCACCATGCACACATACTGTAATCAAAGCAAAGTTTACTCGCTCATCCCAGCAAGAGTATAAAATATAGCATTTTCCTCGTTTAATAATTGTGGTGCAGTTTTTTGGCACTGGTTTTTGCCCCAGTTGTGTAGCGGAGGGAGTTTAGTAAATGGACCTCATTATTTGGTGGATTCTAGAGTAATTTTATAATGCTTTTAACAGTTTCATAAGAAAATTGCCATATAATTATCCAACATACAGAACACCTACAAGCTCATATTGAACCCCCAAAATACCCACAACATATATAAGCATATAAGTTTCACAGAGGAGTGCTACTGAGCATTATTGTAACCCTAATTCTAAATTCCTTACAAACTTAGAAACAGGTCACCAAACCAATTGCCTATGATTTCACTATAGGCAATTTATTGCTTTGTGCCAAATTTGCAATGATCTATACATCTGCTACTCTCCCTAGGCAGCACGCACTTACCATCGAGGGGTGTGAGCAAGGTCTCTCTGCACAGTATTTTGATCTATACAGCCAGCACAACATACATATTCTAAAAAAACATTGTTAAAACATGTTACAATAAAAAAAAGGTTCTACAGTACATGACAGATTATTCCAATTGATTGAGTATACTGTATCAAAGTATGTTTGTTTAAAATAATTGTTTAGTAATTCATGTAAGGGATATACATTTTGAAATCTTAAAATCTAATCATCTGACATTGATTTTAACAATATGGTAATTACAAATATTTATTATATAAGAAAACCCATTTCCACAGGTTGGTGCTCCACTCCTAGGCTGAGGACTGAGAAGGCTGGGCCATTGCATGAAATGTTGAACTTTCCAGTAAAGCAGTATCTTACTCAAGATGTTACTCTTAGAGGTTATTAATGTACCGTTAGTGGGAAATGTACCGTTAGTGGGAAATGCACGGGCAGGACTTAAAGATGCAGCCACCAGTATTAGAACTCTTGCCTTGGAAATTCTGGGGCAGTCTCACAGTAAACGCCTCAACATGCCTAACGTGCCTCAACATTGCCTCAACATTTCTGTAAGATTCTTAATGGCCAATCGGATTGACACAGCAGGACACATTCATACTTAATGGGACTGCAGGGACCCCCGGCTGTATTAATTCCGATGGGCCATTAAGAATCTAGTAGAAATGTTGAGGCATGTTGAGGCATTTACTGTGAGACTGCCCCAGAAATTCCCAGGTAAGTGTTCTAATACTGGTGGCTGCATCTGTATTTGAATTAAAAATGTTTTAGATTTATTTGGTGGAATATAGGCCATTGTGACAAAAGAATGTTAGCACAGTTCGATTTCTACAAACATACTCATTGACAATGAAGGCTATTTTAATATCAGTGTGAGTAAAATAGTTTCTGGGGGATCTTATACTGTACAGATGCAGCGGCCGTTATCCGATCATTTCACGGGTTGTATTCCTTTGCACACCCCGTGTTGGTGATTTCTTGACATTTTCCTGCGTTAAGACACGAGTTTACTAGTGTTTTGATCGAGTGCAGAAAATTGCATTTTAGCGTTGTCTGCAATACCGTCGAGAAACTCAAGTGGGCGATCGCGAGTTGTTGTCTTAAAAAATCTAATTGCAACTCAACCTGTCTTTTATTCCCGTACAGTATTTCAAGTGTGTGTACAGTAATTGTAATTTGAAGATTACAAATATGAGTTCATACTGTATACAGTAAAGTACATGGGAAAGAAGTTCTTTCTGAGGCTCCTTAGCTTTTAGCCATACAAAAATTCTCGAACTGTAGAAGATTTAAAATATGAACACACACAACAAAAAGTATTTATAACAAATTAAATGTTTTATTTGTACAGGGTAATAAAGTTAAAACGATAATAGAAAAATACAACTTCGCTCTCCTTCTGAATGTAAAATATATAATCCACACATGCGTTTATGTTAAATTGGAACTTTGTTGAAACGCATATGCATGTCATCACATTTCTGTGCATGCGTGTATGTCAAATTGGAAACTTGTTGAAACGCATATGCGTGTCATCACATTTCTGCGCATGCGCATATGTCAAATTGTCAATTGTATCTGTTGTACAGTAGTACTGCTCTTTGTGTATCTACAGTATAGTGCTGTACTGTATATAGTAAAAACACAGTTTATGTGCTACAGTATACTGTAGTTATATACTGTAGTATACTGTATAGTATCTCAATGAGACATTTTTATATATTTAAATGCATTTAGAACTTTACATTACAGTATGTACCGGATTTTAAAGATTTTTATAGTGTACTGTATGTCAAAGATTAACAGTATTTAGATACTATATTTTAACTACTGTACATCAGTACTTAATGTTTTTATAGTACTGTTTAGCGCTAAAAACAACTTAGTTTCAAGATTGATATACAGTATACAGTACTGTACTGTATTTCAGATATTTATATATATATTTAAATGCATTTACAACTTTATGTACAGTATGGTGTAGTACTGTACCTGTTCTACTGTAAGTATGTTAACAGTAAAACATGAATGCACCAAAAAATTATATGTAAAGTATGAACATTTTTATTTTTCTGGATAACAAAGGAAAAATGCATAATTCAAAAATACAATGTCGCCTCTTCTTCCAAATTTACAATCTTGTCTTTTTCTTCTTCTCAATGGATGGTGCTTCTTGGACATCTTGGTCTGTAAAGAATGAGACAATATTAAATATTTACAATCGCACCGTACATTATTCAATCCAGATTTTTGGGGTGTTTGGGGGGAAAAGGCATGACATGGGGAACAGTACATTTTGACTATAGTGCCTTGTATCTTCTGCTTTTGGGGGGGGGTGCGAGGACAGGGGGTTGGAGGAGATGAAGCATGCATTGCATGTGCTACAGCACTTTACAGTAGGACTAGAGGTTTACAGTACCTTTGGGGGCTTTGGGGGAAAGGGACATGTATGCATGGATTTGAGCAATGTGTCTTACCTGGCAGTATTGCTAGGAGAGTTTCCTGCACCAAAGGGGGGGGTTCCTGCACGTTGTCTTTGCCAAGCTCCAGACATTCTAAATAGAAAACAGAAGTAGAAAAAAATTATTATACCATGACGCCAGTACAGTCCATTGTTAAACAGTATCTTCTATTTTTTCAGGTGGGTTTGAGGAGACAAAGCACTCATTGCATGTGCTACTACACTGTACAGTAGGACTAGAGGTTTTAAAGTACCATAGGTTTTGAGGGTTTGGGGGGGAAGGGACATGGCATGCATGGATTTGAGCACTGTGTGTGTCTTACCTGGCAGTATTGCTGGGAAAGTTTCCTGCACCAAGGGGGGGTGTGGTGTTCCGGCACATTGTCTTTGCCCAGCTCTAGACATGAAAAAACAGAAAATAAGCATTAACCAATTAAATAATTTTAAAAAATCAACTGTTTTTTTTTAAGATGAAAACCATTAGTGGCGCGTCTTTATTTGTAAATAAATTTAAAACTAGTAGTCATCAAACAAGTCGATGGACCTCCAGGGAAGAATCCTTGTATGCCTCAAAAGGCTATTGATGATGTCTCTCACGGTTTTTATACGAAGACTGGTAGCTTTAAAATTACACTAAACTTATTTATTGCCTTCATAATTGACATTTTGGGTCCACTCGCTGTACAGCTCAAAACTGATGTGGTTATTAAAGATGAGCTGGGAAAATTTCGGAAGTAGACCAGTAGATCTGATCTTGTATTTCTCCCGGACTCTCTGGGGCAGGTCTCCTAGGGTGATGTCTGGCAGCTGTACAATCCTGGGTGCTGGATCGGGTGTGCTTCTGGCAGTGGGTGGGGGTAGATGGTCAGGGAGCATGCTTTCCTTCTGTCGTGGCCTAGCGCTTACCGGTGTTTTCATCTCCTCCAACAGAAGGGTATACATGTTTTATGGAGATGGAGGGGGTGAGCGTGGGGGGGCCCGTTGTGTGCTTCGAGTTGGCACCGTGAAGGTCAAATCCAGGGATTGAGAGGGTGTACGGGGGAGGGGTATGCGGTTCCTCCATGGGAGAATAAGACACCCTCCTGCTCCTGAGTTGGACATACAAGGGCAGGGACTCCAAGCAAAGAATAGAGCCCTGCAATGTTCCTCACAATCTTATCCAGATGAGCACCCATGCACCTATCCATATTCACCATGGTCTCCAAAAGACGATCCATCTTGGCCTCCATTCGGTCCCTGTATTGCTCTGTTGAGTTGTCAGTGATTTTGATACCACTGAAAACATCCAGCATGTGGGCGACCGAGCTGGATCTGGTGCAAGGAGTGCTGGTGTCACCCGGACAAACATCTGCATGCTAGGTACTGGAGGAGGGGAGCTGGGGGCTTCAGAACTTACATCAGCGTGGCTGGGTGCAGGAGTCCCAGGTGAGCTGGGGGTTTCCGGACAAGCATCGGCGTGGATGGGTGCTGGAGAAGGTAAGCTGGGGGTTTCTGGACGAGCATTGGATGACAAAGGGTCAGAGCGGACGGATGTTTTGGAATCGGTCGCAGTGGGCAATGGCAGTGAAAAGTCCGGGACGTCCGATTCTGCTTTGGTGGGTGCAGGGGCACTTCTGGTATCTGTCCAAACAAGTTGATGCTTGATGATTTTGGCCATTTTCTTCTTCACATAATATGGGCCATGGTTCGTTGTCTTGGGAGCTTACAGAACCTTTTCTGTAGGCACCTTTGGCTTTGGCTTGAAAACAGCTCCTGACTTTTGCTTTCTCGTGGTTGGCACAGCAGAAGAAATCAGGTTCCTGCGTCCGTAGAATTGGGGTTGATCCATGTAAGCAGATGGAAGAATGCACAATACAGTATCTGCTCAGGAGCTCATTCAGATAGAGATCAGCGTGTGGAGGCTATGCAATTTGTGTCACCTATTATGCACTGTGTCCCTATTTGAATTTTTTGACATGCATGGCCACGAGCTGCAGGTGTTAAAAGTGGGTGTATACAGTACTTCACCTGTCGAGCGAGGTCCATTACATTATAAATACACCATCACTTCTGTTGATTCAATGCACATTGAATATACATCGAATACACATCGAATACACATTGAATATACATTCCTCTGTGCTTGATTTATTTTCTAAAGCAGCGATGCTGAAGAAAGTTAGTTCAAAGGATCTCAGCATGAAAATACAGGACATGACAAGAAAGGACACATAATTTTACAGATCAAACGCTGGTTACTGAATTCAGGCCTCGATTTAGCAAAAAGCACTGTCAGCTATCATGCCCATGGTCAGGCAAAAAGTGTAAAGTTGAGTCCCCCAGTCACAACAAAGTAAGTATTTTTGGTTTCTTTCTGCAATTACTGTATTACTCAAAAAGCTGTGATCTATACGCCTGTTTATTTCCATCACCATGTGAGTTGATTGGATTTTGCTTGCTTTTATAAATATCCTATGTACAGTCTGCACTATATCCGGTTCAATTTATTCCTAAAGGGCCCCTGTTTAAAGTGTACCTGATCGCCACAGTGTACCTGATCATCAGCGCGGTTCCTATCCTAACACCTGGCTTCATCCCATGGGTTAAAGATACCTTTATATGCCTACTTATCTCTCACGTTTGTGAGAATTCTGAACACTTAACCGTGCCATTTACCACACTGAATTCACACAATACTGCACCATAAGTTTGTTGTCTTCTTTTATTTTCCACATGATTTGCGCTTCTTGATGATTTCTACCCTTCACTTGTCCACGAGGATTGAAAGAGCAGTCCTGCATCAGGTCACAGCGGCATTTATCACACGTGGTTGTATAAGTATCACTATTAATTACCTTATTTTATGTATTACACTGTGGGTTTATTTGATGTTTATTTAAACCATATACACTGAGCGCCATCAATTGATAAGTTTTTTGTACACATGACAAGAAAGGACACATAATTTTACAGATCAAACGCTGGTTACTGAATTCAGGCCTCGATTTAGCAAAAAGCACTGTCAGCTATCATGCCCATGGTCAGGCAAAAAGTGTAAAGTTGAGTCCCCCAGTCACAACAGAGTAAGTATTTTTGGTTTCTTTCTGCAATTACTGTATTACTCAAAAAGCTTCTTGCATATCAAAAAGCATGTTTTTGTTTACATGTTTTCTTTGCAATTTTTTTAGACCCAAACAATTACTGTACTACCGTACTTTGAGAAGAAAATATAAAATGTTTTTTTCTCTCTTTTGGGATGAAAATATTGACGTGTTAAGTAAGTGTCTTACTGTAATAATGTATAGTATAATGCAATACTGTAGTATGCAAAGTGACAGAACAGAGTGACAGAACAGGGTTGATACTATAATTACTGTGCCTTAGATAGCACAGTACAGGTAAAGTATTGTACTGTACACTACTGTACTGTAGGTAAAGTGTGGTTTTACTGTACCTGTAAAATTCTTCCTTTTCTCAACAGAGCACATCCAATGATAAGGGATGCAAACACGGTAAAAAGAGTGGACCAAGCACGGGCATGGATCGAAAGTGGCTAGACTTTTCAGCATGTCATCTTTTCTGATGAGACAACTGTAGCTCTAGAGAGATTTGCCACTTTTGCATTCCATAAAAAAGGACGCCTATCTCTGAAGCCGCATCCCAAGCACCCAGTGAAGATGCATGTGTGGGTGCAATCTCAGATGTGGACCAGGATGTATCATCATATTTAAGGGTAAAATAATGTACAAAGTCACATACTGTAGCCTTATGCACTGTACAGTACAACTGTAGTGTATTCTGTACCCTAATGTTTAGTTTTAAGATAATTTTTTTTCTCTTGTTCCAGGAATCATGGACAAAGTATTTTTCCAAGAGCAAATAGTCACCCGTATTGTTGAATACATTAAGCATGATTTCCCATCTGGTGGTCATCGGTTCTTCCAGGACAATAACCCTAAACTTACCGCCTCTCATGCCTATATTCTTGTGAGTGTAAGACTGGAGAGTATCAACTGGGATAAGACACCACTGGAGAGAGTGCCCAAGTGTACATTAACTTTTTCTCATTGTTTTAAACTGTTTGTATCTGTTCAACTGATTCGCAATTTTTCCCCCCTCCCATTCCAGATCACAAGATTTGAACCCCATCGAACTGGTATGGCATGAGCTGAACGATCATAAAGAAAGGTTGTTAAACCATCCAAAAAGGAGGAATTAATACAAGGAATAATGAGTTTCTGGATCGACATACTGACTGTATAAAGATGCAACAACTACATAGACATAGTAGCAGCGTTTTGCCCATTCATGATTAACCTGATTAAATGCTAGCCTTCTATTAAAGGTAATTGAACGTTAACCATTTTATGCCTGGGCTTACTCTCCACTTTATATATACTTAATTATATACAGAACTGTATGTATAGTATTTATATTAGACATGTGTGTATTACCTATTTAATTAAAAAAATCATTATAGTTTATATGTATGGCAGGTTATACTGTAGTGTATTCGTTTTGTGTGTCTTTCAGTAGTTTTAACCAGTCAAGGCCTTCAATTCACTAATTCTGCAGCCATTATTTTCCTTTCACAGATGCAACACTTCTGGAAGGGGGGATATACAATCTTATTATACTGTGTGCATAATAACAGCCAATAGTTTGTCCTAATACCCCCTCTCTCAATGACAAAGGGCTGTTTACACAGGTTGAGGTGCCTCGGCTAAATCCCATGGAATTAAAAACCAGATTATGACAATTGGGTGAGGGGTATAAGCCCCCAATCAGGTCTCAGCTGTCCCAGGCATGGGGATTGATAGCAGCCTTATTGTTTGTAATCCATGTGCTGTAGAGCATATATAAGTGCTGGGGAGACTCTATCAGACAATCTGGACAAGGTATAATAGTACCAATAATGCTGAAGGGTTGCTCAAAGCTCTATATATACCATAGAGGTATTAGGCAATTCCCCAGCAGAAAACATAGGTACATACCTTACATGCCAGTGTCAGTCTCCCTTCGCAGCACAGCTCTGTGTCAGCTGGATGCGTGCATCACGCTGGGTGTAGTGAAGAAGGAGGGAGGTCCCGGAGGTCCAATGACGGTGCACTGCTCAACAAACAATGGGGGCTGCAGCCAGTTGAAGTAAAAGGATTTTATTCAGTGGTCAAGGTGAAGTACATGGTGACTTTGACGCGTTTCAGGACATAACGTCCCTTTATCAAAAAGTCTTTTTGATAAAGGGACGTTATGTCCTGAAACGCGTCAAAGTCACCATGTACTTCACCTTGACCACTGAATAAAATCCTTTTACTTCAACTGTCTGCAGCCCCCATTGTTTGTTGAGCAGTGCACCATCATTGGACCTCCGGGACCTCCCTCCTTCTTAAAAACCAGATTAGCCAAAACTAGCCAAATGTTTCATCTTGGTGCACATAATGCTGTGATAAACTTGCAGGATTAAAGTTGAAAGAAATCATTTGAACTGTTGTAAAATACAATAAAAGTTATGACTGTACCATGTGTGTGTGATATTGCAATAAACAGTATGATACTGTAAGCAGACCAAGCCTACACAAAGTTGAAAGTATTGAATAGAATCCCCCCCCCCAAAAAAAAAATCATTACTATTTTTTTGGGAGTGGGGGGGAGAGGGGTTTATTCCCTGAATTAATTACACAAAAATGTCTAATTGTAATGCAAAATGCAACACCATAGACAAATAAAAATGTAGTTATTTTATAAATGTAAAAATTGATAAAACATGAGGAAAAAATGCATAACAAAGTTTTCCCTAAAATCACTCATTTATTAAGGCCTGCTCGAGAAAAAAAAAATATGATTTTATTTTTATTTATTTTTTTTTAACTTGAATTTCACTTTGGCAGTGAAGTCATTGTAGACCATTTAGTATGCACGACTTCTGAGGCATGCACATGCACATGAAACCAGGCAAAGTAAATTCTCGGCCAAGAAAAAAAAGCTCAAACAATGTTACTTTCTTATTTAAGGTCCCATGGCCTGGGGGAGTGGATGTGTTGATTAGGAGCTGAATGCCTTTTGCTCGGTTTACTGGGGGGGGGGGTGTAATTCCGTAAATTGTTTAATCTTTGTGTAATTCTGGGTTGACCATGTAACAATTGATAAAATATTCTTGCCCGAATAAATTACACCTGCAAAGACCAATTATACAGTAAGAAGCAGGTTAATTGCTAAAATTAGAGTTTCTTCAAATCACTCATTTATGAATCCCTTCAAGAGAAAAAAAGAGGGAAAAAAAGGATTTGCCTTGTGAAATTCTAGCCAAATTACAGTGCAGGTCTTCTTATCAGCCATACAAGACCTGAAGCATACGTAATGTGTCTTTCTGTGTGATTGCCCTGGATCGCCTGGGGGAGGTGTTGATAACGAGTTGAATGCCTTTTCCTTGGTTTTGTGGGGGGGGGGGAGGTGCAACAAAAATGTTTCATCTTGGTGTACCTGTACATAATGCTGTGAAGAGCGTGCAGGATTACAGTTGAAAGAAATCATTTGAAATGTTGTAAAATATAAACAACATTTTTCAGTCCCTTGAAGAGTCATAGAGAAATAAAAACATAGTGATTTTATAAATTTTTAAATTGATTAAGTATTAAAAAAATGCATCGCATAATGTTTTGTTTACAGCTCACAATAATTTTTTCCTTCTCTAAAAAAATGTTACTTAAATTTTTTGTTTACCGTTGGATTTCTACAGTACTGTAAGTATGATTAGCAGTGAAGGCTTTCTATTGTACACTAGTTCACAATGTGCATGCGTGATGAACCAGGAAATGTAAATTTCTATACCAGCAGACAAATCATGAAACCGTCTTAGACTTTTAGATAGCTACAGTACTGTAGTTCCATGCCTTTGCTTTGTGGGGGTGGGTGGGGGGTGAGATGCAACTCAATCGGTCTGTCTTACAATATTGCACGGATGATCGTGAAGGATTAGAAAACAACTGTTTGAACTGTTTGCAAATGTAGTTATTTTCTAAATCTTAACATTGATTAAATATGTAAAAAAAGCATCACTTAATGTTTTCCATTAACCATGAAGTGGAATAAAATCAATCAACATCTCCATGTGAAATTTTATTACAGGTTATGAATGGCATGTAATTGAATCACAGTGTGTTGTCCAAAATAATACTGTTGCATGGCAAAGTTTTAAAAGCTTGAAGCTGGTCTGTATAAAAGTAAAAAAGGCAACATTTAAAAAAAGTGATATTAGAGTTCCATCGAACTTTATCCTTATCTTCTGACGCTCGATTTCAAAGTTTCGTTTATGGAAAAAAATAAATACAATTATGCTATAAATTCCGGTAGTGTGCATGCATCAAGTCACGCTCTAGTGCCCATGTGTATAAGCATTGATGGGCTATGGCAGGCATACAGGACGCTATACCAGGCTGCTCTCCTTGGCACCTCGCACCACCCCCCCTGCTTTGCCACGGCATCTAATGACACGCAGGTTCTTGTGAGATCACCTTGCCATGGTAATTTGAATGCTTGGTTACCATGACGGTGTGTTGCTTTAAGGGAAGGTACTGTAAGTGTATTATGGAGGCTTTGTGCGATCCCCGGCATTTAATTTAAAATCCTGGGGGAGAGCGTGGGACCTCTATAACTGACCCCAGAAAATATAGCGCCCCCCAGGGGAATTAAAGTTAATACTGTATAGTACATTATATTTACCTTCATTATAAACTTCGCCAAATGGGTGGAGATGAGCCAATGTCAGAGGTTTATTGTACGTACAAGCTGGGGTGACTCATTTAGTCTGCATTATCTTTCTCTTCATTACATACGTTGCCAACTGGGTGAGATGACCCAATGTCAGGGGTGTACAGCATTGTGCGTAACAGCTGGGATCATTCATGTAATGAGCATTATAGTTAACAGGTGCCTGCTGAGGCTGGTAATCAGGCGGGGCGAGGTAGCAACTATTGCTGCTCACCAGGTTTTCAGTCACGGGCGGCCCGTTTTTGCAATAGTATTGGGAAGCCAGTTGGGTACCTGTACACTGCAGGGTCGGGAAGTACATACAGGTACTGTACTAATCTTAAATGGATGAAACCCAACCTTTCTTCTTTTGCAGTCGCCATGAGCAAACATACCGGCAAAAGCTGGGAGCACTTACCAATATCCTCTTGTACAGGTATCTCCGAGAGGAGGGGCTGTGCAAAAAAGCAATCATTAGTTAATGTATGCCTTATTGAATGCTTCCAGCCATGTTGGTTTGGTGAAAATTTGAAGAATTCATATTGTTCAATTATATAGTCGTAAATCTCTGCTAAAGTCACCTTCTTATCTGTTCCAGCATTAATTGCAGAAAATATGAGAAATGCGTAACTACATTGTGGTTTGGTATAAGGACTTGACTTGACATGCTGTCCATTCAGCAATTGCAGGGATAGCAATGTAGAATAACGGGACAAGCATTGTATATACAGTGGAGATTTTAATTATGAAACACCTACATTTGATAACGTCTTCAGCGAGCAAGGTCAATTTACAATGGATGATTGTAGTGGCCACTCTTTTTATCTAGTTTTTAAACACCTGCAAATTGACTACACACAGCTCACTGGTTGCCCTGTGCAAAGGGATTCAGTTTTGCCATCTGGCGGAAACACGCAGAACTGCACCCAAACAAATCACAATCACATTAATCATGGAAAATCAACAACGGTAAACATGCGTGGGATTGACAGAAGATTAACGAGTGAATGCCGGGTGGAATACAGCAGACTTTACAAAAACAGCGTCGAGAAAGGATCGAATAATGGCCGCTGCATCTGTATATATAATTTTCACAGACACATTTTCTGCGAACACCTCCATTCTCAAAACTGCACCTTATACAGTAGCCCCAATTATATTAACATGAATATGGGATTAGTCTTTATTTATTAACCATTGTCATTCTTTCTTATTCAAAGCAACCCTGATATATTTAAGAATAAATCACTGGTGGAGAGACTAAGTTGACCTTACCACAGATGCACAAACATGATTTAAAAATAGTTACCCTTTCTACTTTAAAATGATCCATACTAGTATTTATCTGTTTGTCTATATTCAAGAAATACACAAATGTCTCGCTGTTTAGTCAAGGTACAGTAGTTACACAAAAAAAGAATTATTATGTAGAAAAATCTCAATCCTTTTGGGATACCTCATCCAATTTACTTGTGAAAACTACAGTATTACAATGCTAAACCTCATTCATTTAATACATACAGTGGCGGCCGCCTTTAGCCTCCTGCGGTCTTTTCCCTGCGATTTTTAAAATCGCGGGCAAATCGCGGGCTGATGCGGGCCGTTTTCGTCAGTTTTGGGCGCCTGCGGGCATTTTCATCGTGTAGCGCTAAGCGCTTTCATTGTCTAGCGCTATTAGCGCTATCTGGTGATTTCGGGCCGCACGGAAAAGGCCCGTGAGAGACGGAAAACATCCCCAAATTTTTTCAGGGATGTTGGAGATTAAAAGGGGCCGCGACAGTATTCTATTGGCCATGGGAGAATCCAAACCCCAAGTCATCACTACATACCAGCTTTTCATATGAACTGGAGCAATTTTTCTAATTGATAAAAAATGCATATCATTTTTTTTGGTCAGAGATAACCTAAGATTTTATGAGGCGCAGTTCAAATATATAAAAAAATGCAGTCATTGTTTAATCCAAATATTGGTCAAATAAATTAGATGCCAAATTGTGACATCATAAATACATTCTAAAATTGTCCCAGTTAAGAGTTATGCAAAGCCGACCTATTTTACTTGTCTTTTGAACCACATAATTAACATGAAACATTTGGAATATGCTATTGGCTGAAAGTAACTAAGCTAAGTTAATCTTCTTTCACACTTTAATGTCTTTTATTAATGTGAAAAGTATGGAAGATGGACCCTTTGTGTTGCTAATGTAGTCTGAAATAGAAAGTCAAAGATTATTATGTTATAAACTAAATTATTTTGACATTGCTACTTATGAAACACAAAACCTGTAGCAATTGGATTCATGTGAGAAGAAATTGAGGATGAAAATCATAGGCTTAAAAAGGTAAAAGAAAGGTTTATCTTTAAAGTTTGGACATTTTTTGAGGCGCAATCTTGCTGCCCCGTGCTTTTCTCTAAGGCTGCAGCCATGGTGCGGTGACGCTCGCTGATGCTTGAGAGCCGTGACGTCACCAACTCTCTCAGCATGAGCGCTAGCCTGTCCTGCAGGAATTTGCGAGCAGGGGGCGGTGTGGCACATAAAGGAGGGTGCATGTCATTGCCTGGATTGGGGGGTGGGAGGGATTGGTTGTGTGGGTGTGTGTGTGTGTGTGTGTGAGCGTGTGTGTGAGCGTGTGTGTGTGCATTGACTGGTGCTGATTTGTTGTTGAAGGGTCATGTGACCCTAAAGCGCGCTTGGAAATCAATTTTCCCTATCTCTCCAAGCGCTGAGCATTGTTAAGCGTACGTGCACGCGGTGTGGACATGCGCATCGAACAACATTGATTCGATCGCACCAAGCGCCCGTCACTGAACCGTGGCCGCAGCCTAAGTTCAGCAACGTATTTGCTCTGTCCTTGCCTCTGCCTTTTGTTTCAGGTTGTTGATTTGCTTATTTTGTTTCGTAGCCCACTACAGAAAACAATAGCAGCAAACTACTGAAGTACATTTGAAAAAAATATGCACTACAATTAAAAATAAAAGCTTTTCGTTCAAGAATTTTGTATTTTCTGTGACCCAAAGTAAGATGACTGGTCCTTTTTAAAGCAGCAAAAGTGAAAATTATATTTATATCTTTTGTTTTTTAAATAAATCAGTTCTGTAGTATTAGATAATACTGTCTGCATTTTTTTTTAACTCCTAATGCCATTTTTAACGATTTTTTAAAAATGTACTGATCATCCTTTAGTTGCTTAGCAACTAATTAGAAAGTTATATCCACTTCCTCTTTTGAAACAGGTAAAAGAAAAGACCAACGTATCAGTGCTTCCGGATTCTGAATAAAGAATAGCAATATATAGCTGCTTTGAAATAATAAACTTGCTTGTAGTTGGAACATGAATGCATCAGTGAGTATAATGTTTAATCCATAAGTAAATATGAGCTCAAGATGTAGGTGGTACCTGGTTTCATATTGTCTACAGGCTTATCTCTTAAAGCAGATTATAGTTAGAGAGCAGATTACGAAATTTTTCAGCCATAACACGAGATTGTGCAATAAATTTATCTTTATCAGAACATAGTCGCTTTAACCTTATGAATTGAGCCTTGGGATCACTTTTAATCAAAGAGCGAGGGTGGCAACAAGTAGCACAAAGGTGAGAGTTCTTGGAATGAGCCTTTCTATAAATGTCAGTCTGTATATTCTTTTCATTATCAATAAACAATGTGATATCTAAATAATCAATGTTGTGTATATTCGGTGTGTATGTAAAATGTAGATTCAAATCATTAGTGTTAAGAGTGTCAATAAAGGTGATAAGTGAATCAGAATCCCCTTCCCAAACCAAAATAAGATCATCTATAAAACGTCTGTAAAAAACTATGTGATTATGAAATAAATTAGAATCGTGAAAAATGTGAAGTGACTCCCAAAGACCCATAAACAGATTAGCATATGACCGAGTGAAAGAAGAACCCATAGCAGTGCCTAATTTTTGTAAATAATAACGTGAATCAAATAAAAAATAATTGTGAGTTAATAAGAAAGTGATAGATTCTAATAAAATAGTGCATAAAGTGACAGAGATTTTATAAATTCAAAAAGTGTTGTATTGCATGAATGCCATGTTTATGTGAAATAATGGAATACAAGGATGTCACGTCCAACGTGACCCACCTGTATTCACGTTTCCATTTTAAAGTCTGAATAGAATTAATTAAATCTGATGTATCTTTAATGAAAGAATGTAATTGACATACCAATGGTTGTAAAAAGCTGTCCACATACCGCGATAAACCATCTCCCAAAGATCCAATGCTCGCCACTATAGGTCGGCCAGGTGGGTCGACCAACGATTTATGGATCTTTGGGAGATGGTGAAAAATAGGTATCACGGGATGTGGACAGCTCAAGAACTCAAACTCCTTGTGGTTGATGACCTCAAGTATTTTACCCATATCCAGAAGTTCCATTAGATGGCCTATAAAGGCCTTAGTAGGATCACTTTTAAGACATTGATAAAGAGAAGTATTATTAAACTGTCTATATGCTTCCTTTTTATACTGATCAGCTGATAGAACCACCAAGGCCCTCCTTTATCTGCATTCTTGAAAACAAATCTATTATCCTTTTTAAGGTTAATGTACCTGGTGGTCCATGAGCAGAGGGTTGAGAACCACTTCTCTACACTAAATCGTTTGCCCCCTAGTGTTGGAAAAACCATGGCCAATGAGGGACCACAGCTCACATACAGAAGTCTTGCCCACAGCTCAAACCATTCTGGAAGAGAAACTAGCAGTCCTTGACATTCCATTGGATCAGTGGTATACTCTTTTTCAGTAAGCCTCTTCAAAACGTGCCTGACAATAATCTTAGTGCCACCTATTGCTCAATAGCGGCTGCCTGGAAGAAGTCCATGGGACCTTCCTTTTCACAAATAGATTCCCATATAAAATATACAATATTTACTGTATGGGGAAACTAACAAGAATTTGTATTGCACTCTCTGCTGCCCTGATGGTCCTAGACCTACACGTGTCTACTCAGAGCACAGCAAATGTAGTAAGGAGAGTAGAGACGGGCACATTTTTCGGGCAAATTTAGATCCCCTGCAGATCGTCCGGTTCCTTTGGTCCACGGATTTTAGTGGATCAATCTCCAAAAGGGCGATTCGCGTATTTATTATTATTATTAACAATACACTCAGAGGATTCTGCAGCCCGTGGATGGATTTGTAAAATCCAATCCGCTAATTCAGCAATCCGTTGGCTGATTCTTGAGAATCTTGAGACTGGTGAATCTGGGGATTGGATTCTACAAATCTGTTTACGGGTTGTAGCCACTGATGGTTTTTGATGAATCCACGGGGATTGAACCGCCCAAATTTGTTTGTGGATTTTACACTGCTAAATGGATTTTGTCGATAACATCAGTGAAAATCCGGGAAACAGATTTGGGCAGATTCACCCATCTCTAAAGGAGAGTATATATTCAATATATTTGATAAAATTATACCTTTATATGACATAAGAAATAATGAACAGAGAACTGCAATGTGTTTTGTGCGAAACAGGCACTTCATAAAGAAGAAAGAAAAATATACAGGAGGGTAAAACAATCTTAAAACCATATTAATTGGCAATCTACTTTTGTGCAGAGATATAGTGGGATATTAAACTCAAGCATACAATTACCATAATGTAAAAAGAGTCATATCTAAAGAATTCCAAAACAGAAGAGCTACAGTAGCTCTCTCTCGTTCTCTTTCTCTATTCCTCTTCCCTCTCTCCCTGATGGAGGTGAGGTTTCTGGCTGTGTCTTTCTGGCACAATACAGTATGCAATCTTGCATCTTAAAGAATAGTCCATGGACATGTAATTTTGAGTTTGCATCATTGGATACATTTGCATATCGCACAGAATTGCACAACCCTGAACAAATTGAGAAACTTTTTGGACATTTGAAAACTGCTTAATGAATGCAGTGAGATGAATATCAGAGCAAAAACTGCCAGTCACACGATAATGCCATGTTGCAGAATGTATGGCATTTAAAATTAATTTATGTTATACTACCGTACAATATCTCAAGAAGTGACTTGAGAGATGTTGAAAATTAGCATGCACCAATATTTACAAAGAACTATAATTTCCATCACTTAAAATCATAATTTGTAGTGAACCTATAACAAGTTCACTAATTATAAAGGTTTAGGATGTCGAATTCAGGTCCCCAAAGACAGTTTAACTCTTTAAACTATAAATAATGGATTCTAGAAACTGTTATCGTGGGTGTAAAAAGGTCACAGCTTTATTACAACAATTTAACATAAATCCATGCTGAACTGCCCTAGGCCTATAGGGATGCCTAAACTGAAAACACAAACCCCCTGTGGCCATTAAGGTCCAACCGTACAGCTATAGCTCCCGGCATCTCCTTTCTTCATGTGTAGGTAGAACTGGCACCTACAGCCTACCAAATGCTTCTTGGGGTACAAAACCAGCCCGACCATACAGCCTACACCCAAATTCATACGTTTTTCTGCATCCTTGACCTAGCTGACCAACAGTCATGCTGCACTGTCTGCTATGAGGGTTACCTTGTAACTAAAAACATATCTAGTGCATGCTCATAACGCAACTGTTATTATTCGATGGGTGGGAAGGTGGGACCTTTGTGAAATCTTTTGTTCTTCCTTGGTGCAGTGCTCGCTTCTTCTTTATACCCCTTGCATTCCTATCCTACAGTCTTCACCAGGCTCCGTGCAGAAAAGCAATGTAACCTGCTCGCATGTAGTCAACTTGGCCTGCTAGGCCCCCAGGGCGTGTGCCATCTTTGATGCACCCGAGGATCTGTCTGTCCAAGCTCCAGCCCAGAGCCAGCTTTCCAGCCCTTACAGTATGTAAGAGACAGCACCATGCTGGGGGCCCTCTATCTTTTCTTTTTCGAAAGGTTCTTTCTTGTTTAGACAGCCCAAAGCTACTGGGATGATACTGTGCATTGAATGTTAGGCACCAGTAATATTATTGGCTCATTTACTAAATACAAGGAAGAAATAAGAGGCAACTTAAAAATGAGTTATCATCGTTGAAAACATGTAGTAAATGCAGCAGGATTTGATACAAACTTGAAGATAGAACTGCCTCAAGATAATAATGGAACTGCTTCACGTTTCATGCGTTTGAGTTAGATTAGCAAATACAATCAATAAAGCTGCATTTTCAAGCACGGTCTAGGGAAATAAAGAAGAACTCTAGAAAGACAAATCACAAGTGGTATCTCAGTCTTGTAGATTGATTCCCCCCACCCTCGTGTAATGTGGGATATTTAGAGATACTGAAATAGTAACATGTAATGCATTGTAACTAATAGATGTCTAACCAGCTCGTGCTTTGCATAGCTGAAAGAACACTTGATAGTGCCCTGTGCGGTGTGTAAACAGATGGTAGCATTCTGATTTTCTCATTTTCCTTCTATATACATTAGTTAAGCACATTGAGACTACCTCATTGCTTTTGTCAGTGCTTGCAGTGCCTAAGGGCCTTATTCTATATACGCCTTTGAAGTCAATGGGGATTTTTGGTCAAGATCAGCCAGAATGGCCACAATGTTTATTTTCCGCTGAAAACAGCTTATATAAAATTAGAACCCAAATCATTGACACATTTCCAATTTACACATTTTTATCTTTGTGAAATCTGGTGAAAGTTTTAATATAGTACTGAGTTTGAAATGCCGAAAAATCAAAAAATGTTCTAAGCAACATTAAAAAAATAGAAATAAACATTGTACAGAATTTGACCATTAATTAAGTATTACAACTCATCACCTCTTTCAAAACCTTATTTTGGGATTAGAAGGCTTTGGGGTTTCATTTACTTGGAGAGAATCAAAGATTGGATCCTCGTAGTTTACAGCTCACTCATGTTTTGAAAACATTGCCTATGTTTGTTACATGGTGTTTAACCTTTAAGGCCCAGAGAGTGGGTGTGGTAAAGCTTAGCACCGTTTTATGGATCTGGGCCTGTGTGTTGTAATGTAGTCATAGTAAGAAAAAATAATGTGATGCTCTATTAATACCAGGTGTTGAATATTGTTTGCTACAGTAAAGGGGCATGGGTGTGATAAAAAGGTAACATATTTGTGTGGGGGAGCTGGGAAGTCCTAGAGTTAGTGTAAATTGATAAGTAAAGCCATATGAGATAAGGTTAACAATATATACTGTATGCTCAGACTGTAAGGAAACTGTGCTGCTTTTTTTTAAAATACAAGATTATTTTTAAAAAGGGAGCAGCTGCTTCTGGGCTAAGTACATGTAAGTGAATGAACATAAACTTCTGTCCAAGCTGTGCTCATTTGCATCAATGAATCACATTGCAGAGGCTGCATTTCAGGCTATTTGGACTTTAAGCTCTTTTATAAATGTAGACATTTGCAAGCCAATGTTTCAAAAGGAAAGTCACCTTTTAAACAAACTGTAACGTTCACCTACCATTGATATATACCCCCTTCAAGGCTAAACCCTTTAATACTTACAATTCATTTGATTGCTATTGACTGAAATACCCCCAAGCGGCAGAGGCATGCTATAACCTGGTGCATCCATTGCTATGGCAGCTTCAGTGCAAGGAGACCCGTTACAGATCTGGTTTGGAGTTACATGACCAGTCCATTTTTTTGAGGTTGTAGTTTTAAAAAAGGCACAGTATTTTTTTAGTCCAATTTGTAGGAATAATTATATGTGGAGTCAATACGGGGAGTTTCCGTGCAGTGGTGCCCATTCGGCATTCTTTCACTTTAATGAATAATCTCCTATGTATTAATGTCTACTGGCTGTAAAACTGGGGTAACATCAGTGTAAAACTGGACCATATTTTTCACTTTAGTTAATGCTTTCAATGGGATTCCTTTTCATTGATAAATTTGGCTCTGCCCTTTTCTCCAATTTTGCAGCTGGGAGACAGAAAATAGACCCCTATGTATCAAGGAAAACTGATGTAATTCTGGGGCACAAAATGATACCGACTGACACAACATACAGTACAACCACTAACCAAAATGACATGACTATGTCTGTTAAATAATTTTGATAGAGGGTGCTCAACAATAGCAATGAAGCAAAAGTAAAATATTGACGCGCTCAATAAAAATCACAAGAAAATAATTTGTTCACATCACAAATTCCCTATTAGAAAAGACTACAGTGTTGGAGTTGTGATATAAATAACTGTTATTCTTATGATCTGTATTTGGAGGGTCACAGTCCTTTCCATGTGCATGAACACAACATGTGTGTCTGGACAAGATATTCTCTCTTAGGAGATATAGGATATCTTCACAGACTGATTTCTGCTGAAGTTACAGCTTAAAAAGCAAAAAGTTGTGGCTCCAGCAAAAGTGACAGCTGTGGTGTCCCCCCACATCGCTGTGGGCGGTCCATTACTTCCGAATGGGACCACCCATGGCGATGATTCCCTGACGGAGGAAGCCACAGCTGTCAGCCCATGGCATTCTCAGGCAGAAACAATTGTCTAGCTGCATCTATATATCCACACAGGATGATGCTACTAACATGCATTAAGGAAGCCTGCGTCTCAGCATGGAAGCAATTGTTAAACTATATAAATAAATGTTGCTTTATTAAGAGTTATGTGGTAAAATCATATATTGCCTAAAAAGGAGCACCTTAGTGGAGGAGCATGTTGTGTTTTTGCAGTACGCCTTTGCTCAGATATTCATTTTCGGAACAGCTCTTCTGGTGGCATGCATGGTATTGGTGCCTAAGGTATTAATTTAAAGTGAGCGGGTCTAATGCATTTCCGAGGTATGTGTTTATTTGTTCTCCCTAAAAAATTGCACCAGATAAAAAATACAATTACAAGAAACAGGTTTATTTGTTCAATACATCTGGCATGTTTGTTTGCCCTAAAATTGCACCAGTTATGCCATTACATACTGTACATCTTTAAGGGGTGATACACTAAGGTCTGTTAACGCATCTGATCCAGCGTTACCTGCTATTGTAATGTACCCCACACCAAGTACATTTACCCTCAACAGAGGTTTGTTAATCAATCACATCCTGTGGTTTTTACATGTATTAGTCAAAGACTGAGCCACTGATTGAGCCACCTGTGCTGAAGCTGATATATCCTAAAAACCTGTCCTGTTGGCAGGACTTGAGGACTGGAGTTAAGCTCCCCTGCTTTAGATGCCAGTGGATGTATGGCTATATTGTTTTGTCAAGCTAATTGAAAATGATTTTTCATTCCATTGCCCCTTTTGAAGGTTTTTCCAGTGTACCGTGCACAGAATATTAGGCACAGAAATTATTCTCAGGGCTTCATTTCTTGAGCACACATTTTAGCATTCAATCCCTAAAGCTAGCTGGCTTTATTATTATAGTTATTATTATGTTCATTAGATTAATTCACATTAACTCTTATTGATAATACATATACAGTGACACAAAATAAGTCTAGGTTTAATCTTGACATGTGGACAGAGGTGCTAGGTCTTTCCTCAGCTCAGTCATAGCCAGACCATTTTATTTAATATTTAAGGACTCCATTTCCATAATGTGGGGAGAAAAGTGACCCAAATATAGCACTCAGGCTCACCATCTGGTGGTTTATGTAGTAATTAAAAATATCTCTTTATTATGTAACAAATATTAAAATAATGGGTATTAAAAGACGAACTGAAGGTAGGTTGGTTCTTGAGACTGATAGCCGTTTGGCTCAGGATCCGGTATATCAAGGTGTATCAATAGACTATTGCTTGATAACACTCAAATGGCAGTCCCTGTAAAGGATCTGTCAACCAATAGGACGTCCAGAGAGTTCTCTTAGCTAAATTGCAAGATACGATATATTGTAAATCAATCCGCAGTCGTACTGATGAATTACAGCAGTGTAGATCTGATGATTATATTTACAGTTACTGGCATGGTAAGTGTGATATCTAGTTTATAGTATAATAAGTATACCACAATTCAGCCAGTATTAGTGTTAGATAGATCGTGGTTATTCTGAAACCTCAATACAAGGTAGGGGTATAGGATTTTCACACCAGTATATAGCTGATATGACCTCATATAACCTTGCACAGATAGAATAAATGCACTGGTGTTTTCAGGTATACTCCTAATGCTGAGATATCTTAAAGGTGTATGATATGACCTCCCATAACCCTCCACTGGTGGAGTATGCAGCGGTGTTACCAGGCAGGAATAATATGCTTTATTGCTTTGCCTTTATCTGACTGTACATAAGTATTTAACACCAAGGGTATAGGTGTGCACAGTGTAGTTTGAGGACAGATTGTGAAGAAATTGTGCCAGCCATGTCTCCACAGCATAGACACCACCCCTCTGGAATCTAGGGGTTTGTATCACAGTATAGTAACCTTAGGGGTCAGATGAGGTATACTGATATCTCTGTCCTTAGAGCACCAAGTAAGAAGTAAAATGGGTCAGCTGAAGTGCAAGCTGATCCTGGAGTAAACAGATATTATGATCAATTACTGTAGTATGTACTTAAAACAACACCCCTAAGGATGAAGTACTCGTATATATCCTTCTAATAGAGGTGAGCCCTGGTATATTTCAGTTTGCATAGCAGGAGCTGGAGTGTGTTAATGAGCAAGCTAATGGAGTACAGTGTCTCAGAAGTCTTGCATAAGTACACGTATCTATAGAGTAAGTAACCCTGATAGTACAAATCTGAGGCTTGTATATGTCCATTGGAACACATTACAGCCTGTATCGTGCAGGAGCAGGAAACCGCATCAGCTCGCCCTGCGAGACAGTC
This sequence comes from Ascaphus truei, assembly GCF_040206685.1. Lineage (NCBI taxonomy): Eukaryota > Metazoa > Chordata > Amphibia > Anura > Ascaphidae > Ascaphus > Ascaphus truei. Next base: position 224,772,437 of record NC_134485.1, read on the forward strand.
AGATGCGGTGAAGATCAGTCCCTGTGCGTGCACATCAAAGAATGAGCCGACCAATGACTCCATTTCCATAAGTCAGTGCCACAGAATTGGTGCATAGAAGACGTGGCGCCTTTATTTAGAAAGGGAGAAAGATCACAACCAAGGAATTACAAATGTAGCCAGACCTACTGTCCACAGCGACCTTCTGAAAAAGCAAATGGCCGCGAACCTGGGGACAGTGTCTACCTAAATCGTGGTGCGAGGGGTCCATGCTTCTGGATAGGAACTGCTGCAACGTTAATCCGTCCGAGCGGCCTCAGCAACACAAACAGTGAGTCTGTGCAGACCTGTAAGCTTTACATCAGTACTGGGGAAGCTACCTGAAGACTTATTAAGGGATAATATTCAGGAATGCCTTTGGGATGATAATTATTAGTAATAGTCAGCATGTATTTATGAGGAATAAGTCATGCCAAAATAATATTATCATTGATTTAAGGAAGTAAGTGGGAATATAGATAAGGTAAAGACGCTATCCAATATTTGCACCTGGATTGGGAAATTGTTGAAGGAATGAAAGCAGAGAGTAGTCATATATGGAACATTTTTAGATTGGACTAACTGGAGTTGATCAAGATTCAGTACTGCTTTTTATTGCTTTTCAATTTGATTAATAATGACCTTTAGGTAAGTATGGAGAGCAAAGTATTCATTTGTAAGGTTGTAAAATCAGAGCAGGATGTAAATTCTCAGCAGAAGGACTTAGATAACCTGGAAGCCTGGGCAGGAAAATAGATGAAGTTTAATAGGTTATACAAAAATAAGCATGATATGAAATAAGACAAAATGAGGTCAATCCTTCATGGAGAAGGATTTAGGAGTGCTTGTAGATGGCAGGATTTGTAATAGTGTTCAATGCTGCAAGAGCTAATTAGATATTATCGTGCACAAAACATTGTATAGATGGAAAGGAAGAGTATCCATTAGCCCCTGTATAAATCCTTATTATGAGCACAATGTCAATACAGAGTACAGTTTGGGGCACCTCTATATAAAAAGACTTTATAGAACTGGAAAAAATACTGAGAAAAGTAACAAAATTCATAAAAGAGAAAGGAAGGTCTTAGGCTACGTCCATGGTGAGCGCGACAAAATGCTGTGCCTTATGGCCATAGAGCGTCCGACCACGCACGCGATGGAGAGCACCGAAGCTCGCAATGCATGAGGAAACAAATAAATGTGTTTGTCGCGTGAAGGCCGGATCACGTCCATTGAAGGCAAACCAGCTCCATGACGTGACGCCGCCGACGCACCCGCCCGTCATGTCTACCTAGAGGACACAAATTGTTTCAGCACCCTTTGGTGCGCGTGAAGCCACGTGCATGGACGCGTACACACACCCACCATGGACGCGGCCTAACTTAAGAAATACTATCCAAATTAGGTTTGTTTACATTAGAAAAGAGGCATCTAAGAGAGCATATAATTACTATTTACAAATGTATCCATGGTCAATACAAGGAACATTCAAAGGGAAACTTTCATCCTAAAGACAGTAGAAATGGCACAGGGTGATACCTTGAAATAGAGGAAAGAAAAATTCACCAGCATCAAATAAATAGTTCTTCATAGTAAGAGCAGTGACAATGTGGAATTGACCAACCCTGGACACTGTGATGGGAGATGCAGTAGATATTTTTAGAAAGGAAAAGTATACAAGGATAGGCTGAATAAGTTAAAACACAGGAAGAGCATTGATCAAGGGACACATCTGATTGATATTACTGGTCAGGAGATATTTTTTTTTTTTACCCCTTATAAGATATAATTACTGGGGGTTTCTGTTTTCTATCCTCTGGATCAATATAAAATACACAGTATTTAACATAGGTTGAACTTAGTGGACATATGTTTTTTTTTTCTTTACCTAGTCTATGATTGTATGTTACTATGCTACTATATTTATTATTATGTTGTGTATAAGTCAATTTACACAAGTAACTGACACAAGCCTTCGGGCTCTGGTACATGTTACTCAACTCATCTTCTCTTCCTGCAACACTATAGCTCTATTGACCTGCTGAAACTCATTGATCGTTCTCGTTTTGCAATGTTGAAACCAGAGATGTGTCCCAGGCTGACCCAAGAAAGTTTCCTTCAATTTGTTTTATTTATTCAAGTAATTTGCGAAGTCATGAAACAAAAAGAGAAAGCTATTTGTTGACATGCAGGTTAAAAAGTGTGAACTTCTCAGTTTTGTTATGCAATATGTATGAAAAGCATAAATGTTTGTCAACAGACAAACAAATCCCCCAAATAGTTGCCCTCTGTAAAATTATTGCGGATGTTTTTTTTTTGGTGAAGTTACATATCTTTTGTAACATTAGTGTCAGCCATAAAGCTCTAAAATGTGCTTGTGATCACAAATGCATGTGGATGTTCTGCACCTCTGTTGTGGGCTTACTGGCACATACTGTGGGTTTTTCTTTACGTACAGTACAGTACTTTATTGTTTTGATTCGGTTAGATCAGCTGCTAAATGTGATCATTGTGAATGTGGACATACAAAATTAAGATATTGGTGGTTAGTCATTAAACTGAAATAGTGCCTATCTCGGCTCTACCGAACGGAATCTCCCATTGACTTACAGAAGTGCCCTGATCAGCTATCACAGTTTAATTACTAACTCCCACTGTGTTTTATTCTGCGGCTTCCATATTGCAATGTAATATATGCAGATATCAGTGATTACAGTATTCTTCTAGCAATAGTATAGTGTTTTATTAGTTTAGATAAAGGGCCATATTTACTAAACAATCTTCTGCCATCAGACTCCTCCTTGTGCTCTAAGACAACTTAGGCCATTGTATTCAATGAGCTAAACGTGTAGGGGGTCTTTCAGTGCCGAAAGGTGTCTAATTACAGAAGACTACCTAGTAAATATGGCCGTTTATGTATTGTGTAAATGGAGTATACTGTAAATTGGTGTACACTAAATGTATTGCATTTATATTACATACAAAAAAATACATACAACTTCATTGGGGTGAACATACCACTATTTTGTCAATAAAAATGTGCCATAGCTTTTTGCAAGAAGAACTAAATGTAAAACCTTTGGAAATTTATGAACTTAACAGACTGACGGTAATTCAGCATCAACACATAGAAAGACACTCAGAACCAGAGTCCCATGTATAAATAACTCTATGGGATATACATCTTACAATATGTGTAATCTGCTATGTGGTATTACTTTGTCAGTGCCCCAAATAAATGTATTGTCAACCAAGCTGTTTCGTGAATACTCTGAGAGGGGGGAAGTTCTACGATAAAGTCCATAGATAGATGCGTCCAAGGATTGGAGGGTATCGGCAGAGGCTGTAGAAGCCCACAAGGCATTGTTCGGGAACATTAGTTCGGGCACATACACTGCAGGCTGAGACGAAGTCCTGTACCTCAGTTTTTAATTTTGGCCATGTCACAGGAGACCAGCACTTTAAACACCTTAATACCCGGATCCTTTGATTGAGGAAAGCAAAGAGATAAAATAAATTGTGATTTATTTACAGAATGAACACACACACATTAGTTTAGAATTACACTAAAAATTACACTTACTGGGACGGGGCAAATGAAAAATCTTGTTCCCAAAACAAAATCTTTGGAAATAGAGTCTCTGGGCACAATTTCCCAGGAGCGGGAGTTGTGCGCAAATAGAGCTGGAAACAGTCTTTGGACAGTGGCACCTCTCTCAACCGCTGTTACTGCGCCAGAGCTGCTTCCTTCGTTCTGCCGCTGCAGTATTGGATCTGGAACCCTTAGTTCTTACGAACTCTTAAACCTTGTTCCGATGTTACAAAGTTGATAAATCTTAGATGGAACTGGTTTACGATGGGCTGTAGGGTTTATTATATACTAAACAGTCCTATACTTAACCCGTGCAGCCAATCCACTCCATGGGAATAATATTCCCCCCTATCCCAGAGTTGCCAATACTTTGCAAAACCTGGCAGAGGGCTTCTTAGTTTGCTAAGGGCATGCGCGAACCTCGCACCTTTGCCGCTTAGCATACCAGACCCGGCCCCCTTACCTGGTACACTCTGGTGAGGGGGAGCCTTTCAACTACGGACTTTTTCAAGACATCCTGGCCTTGAACCAGCTGGATTCTTTAGAAGTCCTGGCTGAATATGCGCTGTTACCTTGCAGGAATTTTCTGCCATGCATTTCTAAATGACAGTACATACAAATTAAGCATTCCCTCTGTCTCTGGCGCGTCAAAGGAAAATCCCAATATGCCTTCCATGTTGGTACAATTAAAATAGGGGGACTTTAATTCATCAATTTTTATATAACTCTATAAAAATTGTGCACAATGATATTTCCTGATTTTACCTGAGCAGTGCTCACAGCAAATATCACGGCGCTAGGAGCTTCCTAGCGAAAGTTAGCAAAAATCCATCTGCTAGGCAACTAGCTGCTGGGTTTTAAAACCATTTTTCCTTTCACGCGCTTACACGAAAACAATGCCACAGTTATACACATAATCTTAAAAATTACTTTAATCTGAACCCCCCCTGGTTGTGGGGTTCCCGGGCATATACCGGGGGACCTGAATGTAATTCATTTCCCTGCCCGGTCGTAATATTCTGGTCTGTGCTTAAGCAGGGAAATGTCCGCTGCTTAACACTCCTGAAATAATAAGACACACATATACAGTTTTATCACAAAACACCATGTTTCTGCTATGATTGGGTTGCAGAACTGACATTTTACAATTCCCCAATATGACTCTGGGGCATTCAGCTGGGTCAAATACCTTTATTAATGGCTTGGGTACTCCTTCACCATCACAGGCCACCAAAAAGTCCTCTCAAGAAGTTCACATGTCTTCTGAACCCCTGGGTGGCCTGGAAGTTTTGATTTGTGTCCCATCATAGGACCTCCTGCCGGAGTGAAGGAGGAACGAAAAGTTTGGATGGAGGAATCACTATTCCAGTGGGCACCTTTTTCTGGGCTTTCTGAATACAATGGAGGATCGTAACTGCTGACACAATTTGAGATGAGGGAAAGATGGGACCCTTGTCCGTAGAATCAGTGTCACCCTTGGAGAATTGGCGTGATAGGTGATCCACCTTTAAATTCTTGGAACCCGGCCGGTAGGAGATAACGTAATTAAAGCAAGTGAAAAAGAGTGGCCATCTAGCCTGTCGAGTATTTAACCTGCATGCCCCTCGAGGTATTTTTTTTGGTTTTTATGGTCCATAAGAACCGTGACTGGTATGGTGGTTCCCTCAAGAAGGTGTCTCCATTCCTCCAGAAACATTTTAACGGCTAGAAGTTCATGATTGCCACATCGTAGTTGTGTTCCACAGGAGAAAACTTCTTAGAGAAAAAGGAACACGGATGTAACCAACCCTGAAACTCACTTCTCTGTGACAGGACTGCGCCTGCTCCAATGTCAGAGGCATTCAATTTGACGATAAAAGGATGACGAGGATTGGGGTGTTTCAGGATGGGTGCAGAAGAAAAAAGTTTCTTTAGCTTTAGAAAGGCCGTCTGAGCCTGCGGAGACCAGTTCATGTAATCTACCTATATTTTTGTCATAGCTGTGATGGGTGCATCGATTTTGGAAAAATCCTGAATGAATCGCCTGTAATAATTTGCGAAACCCAACAATCTCTGAATGGCTTTTAATCCCTTAGGTACTGGCCAGTCCAGAACAGCAGCAACCTTGGCAGGATCCATTTCTAAGCTCTGGGCAGAGATGATGTATCCGAGAAAAGAAAGACGGGATTTCTCGAATTAAGAAAAGAGATTGTTCTCCAGGAGGCGTTTAAGGCCACCCCTTACATGCTGATGATATTTTTCCAGGATTTTAGAGTAGATGAGGATATCATCAAGTATATGATAACTGAGGAGTCTAACATGTCTCTGAAAATTTCGTTCACAAAGCACTGGAACACTGCGGGTACATTGCATAGGCCAAAGGGCATCACCAAGTATTCGTAGTGGCCATCGCATGTGTTGAAAGCGGTTTTCCACTCGTCACCCTGCTTTATTCTTATAATGTTATAGGCCCTCTTAAACTGAGCTTGGTAAAAACTGTTGCCGCACGTATACGATCAAAGAGTTTGGTGATAAAAGGAAGAGGATACCGGTTCTTGACCGTAATTTTATTCAAACCCCGGTAATCAATACAAGGTCCTCCTTTGCCACAAAGAAAAAACCTGCACCAGCAGGAGAACAGGATTTGCGAATGAATCCTCGCTTCAGGTTCTCATCACGTATGCCTTTATCGCCTTGGTTTCTGGTTCGGAAAGAGGATATGTACGTCCATGAGGAGGAGTCATCACAGGAAGGAGGTCGATTGCACAATCAAACGGTCAATGCACAAGCAATTCTTCAGCCTGTCCCTTGTTGAAGACCCACCTCAGGTCAGAGTAACATGCTGGGAGACCGGGTAAGTCCTCCAGTGCAAGCAGTAGAAGAAAACCCACCAGACGACAGGGTGAGAGACATTTGCCATGGCAGGCAGACCCCCAAGTTCTTACACTGGCGACACAGTTTATTACACTGCGGCCAGATCCGCAAGCCGGGAGATTTCCCGGCTTGCTAGTGGCCGCCCCTCGGCGTGCCGCGCGTCATAGACGCGCGGTCACGCGTCTTCGGGAGCGTGTGCCCCCTGCACGCGCGTCCAGGGGCTCCCCGAGGGAGCCCTGGTGTCCCGCGATCGCGGGACAGCGGCAGGGGGTTCCGGGGGACCCGGCGGACCCGGCAGCGGTAGGGAGAGCGCCCCGATCGGAGGGCGCTCTTCCGCTGCTTCGGCGCGCGCCCGTCACTCTCGGGCGCGCGCCAGGCTACTGCTGCGGCACAGAACGGGCAAATGCTCGAATAAACTGTGCCGCAGCAGTATCTGTCCTGAAATTCAGTCAATCTGGGGACTGTGGGCACATAGCCAGGGAAGCCCTAGAACCACATCGATGGCTGGGGAATTGATGACATGTAGCTGGACAAGTTTGTGGCACAAAACATCAACCATAGCCCTGATTTGAACTGTCCCTTGTGATATGACACCCGATCCCAACGGTCTACCATCAATGGAAGAGATACCTAGGGTTACGTCCTTCCTCTGGAGAGGAATCTTGATCCGTTTAGCCTTATCCACAAATATACCAGCGGCTCCGGTGTCCACGAAGGCCTTGGTTATTATGGAATGGTCTTGCCAGGCTAGGCAGATGGGGACCATCAAACGACATGGAGATGGGGAGGAGGTGCAGATACCCAGAGGAAACTCCCCTACTTGCTATGGGCACAGGTTTTTCCCGACTTCTTAGGACAGGTTTGTACCATGTGGTCCTTCTCGCCGCAGTAGAGGCACAACCCCAAGATCGCCGGTGTTGCTTCTCCCATTCTGTGAAATGCAAATTTCCCAATTGCATGGGTTCTGTAGGTTATCCTGGGGTTTCATTGAAAGGAGCCTGAATAGGTGGAGTCAGCGAAAGAGACCGGAATCTGTGAGAATGATTCTGCTCCTAATGTCTCTCTCTCATCCGAAGGCCAAGGGACATGCAAAGGATGATCAGTTCTTCCAGATCTGCGGGTAGGTCCCTATACGTCAATTCGTCATTCAGTCTCTCCCCAGTGCCCTGAATGAAAGAAGCCTTCAAAGCTCCCTCATTCCAATCGGTCTCTGCTGCCAGGGTACTAAACTCAATAGCAAATTGTCCCATAGTGCGAGAGCCTTGTTTTAACTGTAGTAGTGCAAATTCAGTGGAAGCCACACGGCCAGGGGGTATCAAAGATTGTCCAGAAGGTCTGCATGAAGGCGATGGAATCGTCCAACAAGGGGGAACCCTTTTCATAAAGAGGTGATGGCCATGCTAATGCTTCATCCGTGAGGAGCGAGAAGATATATGCCACTCGAGAACGGTGTCGAACTGGTTCAAGAATCCTCTGCAAGCTGAGGGAAGCCCTCCATATTGGACAGGAGTCGGGATCCGGGGCTCCCTTAGGAACACAGATACTGGTGCAGCATCACGGGCTAAAGGTGTGGGCATAGATGGGATCACGCTGGGTGTACTGAGGTGACTGCACAGGGTCTACAGCGTAGCGGAGATTAAAAAGTTAGGTTTAGGAGTGGTTGATTTCTTTTGGTTACTCCGTTTTGTGTGATATTGTGTGATCTGCAAGTGCTTGTACAGCCACAGGCCCCTAAACACTTGTTAGATGTGTTTAGGAAAGTTACACTGTTACAAGTTTTACAAAAACTGTTTTTTCTGGTCAGGTACATGGGATCGCACCTATAAAAGGCATGACGATCTTTAGAGGCTGAAGAGGGTTGTTGTCCTGAGAAGGTGGCTGTGTGTTTACATTTATTAGGCTATGAAAGTGTTATGCTTCTATTTATTATTTTGTTTAGTTACACATTGCGTACTGATAACATAACAGACTTTTGCTTCTTTAAAAGTTGTTTCCCATTTATCACATTGAAATAAATACAAAGCACAAAGGTAAAGATAATGATAAACATAATTAACTGTTACATTGTCTGTCTGTGGCTAAACCAACTGGTATTTTAGAAGTTGATCCTGAACCCACACTTAACAATAATTTTGTATGCAGCACATTATTATTATTATTATTAAATAAACAATTTGAAACAAAGAATGATAGTACAATACAGCTAATGATAAGTAGTAAATATGAATGTAAACACTGAAGAAATATAATCCTTGCACAGAAGAGTTTATAGTAAGAAAACTTGTTTTAGATGTAAAAAAAAACTCAGTGAAAAGTCATACAAAAACAGCATTGTAGTTATCAATTTTTTACGTCATTTTTCAGTTCCATGACTCAGACTGAAACAGTACATAGCTTCTAAAGTATGTTAACTTTTCCAATAAACCTACAAAAAAGCAACACTTTTATTCTGTCAAAAGGCAACTGGTGCTGCAAGACAAATGGCTCATTTTGTACTTGTAATCCCCCCTCCTAAGGTTAGTGTATGGGGATCCTGACATCATAATGGAGTATTTAGATAGGAGGAAGGTTCTTGAAAGTCAGGTTTTTGGAGGACAAGAGGAGAGGAGCCTTGGGGAGAGTAGATAGGGATATATTCATAAAGTAATAGAATAGACTAGACCCCCCCCTATTTATTATGTTGTAGATAGGGACAGTGCCCTTTAAGTTAGGATTCCAGAAGATGGCTAGCAGAATCCAGCAGGTCTGAGGGGAAAACAACACACCCTAGAGGGTTCCTGGGTGTCGATGAATTAGCTCTACCAATAGATCTGTACAAGTATTCATCTCAGACTGTGTGGAAGTGGCAGTTCTCAAAAAGAAAAGGGGTACAATCTTCACCAGCATAGATCCAGCCCGAAACCACATTTTAAATGGGGTAAAAAGGATATTACTCAACCAAAGGAGGGCTGGGTCAATTGCCAGTAAAGCAACCAAACAGATATAGCTCCCTCAGAGCGGGCACTTAAGGAAGCACAGTATTCATGAATAACCACAAGAAAAATAGTACAACGTTATCATATGTGTATGATATGTCCCCGTGCTGGGGACATGAATAAAGACTGATGTTGTACTACAAAAGTTCCTGGTGCCCATTATTTTCACCCTCGCTATCTCATTGCCCAGCTGCCTAAATTCAGCACCCTGAGTCAAGGTAACCTATGCCAAGTAACCAAATATTGGACATCAATGTAATTTCCCTAGAAGCCAGGCAGGGAGGATTACATACTTATATTTTATATAAATCCTAACAAAGTTGGATTTTGTAACTAAAGAAAATACACCAAAATCTTTAATAATTTCTCAATTTTCAGTATTTAGAGAGCGCTATTACAGGCAAACAAAATATTTTGTTAATGCAAAATAATTTTTTCTACTTTTAGAAATTCAAACCAGTTAATGATAGGAGAAGCACAATGTTGCCATGCATCTTAAGAACTTGGACAGGCCTATTCCTACAGAGCTCAATGGGGTTAACGACACCCCTCCTAAAAAGAACATTAATACAGCACAAACCCTTTTATTCTCCAACATCTCTGATTTTTTTCGGGAATTTTTTCCGAATGCTACGCACTTCACCGCGTTCATGCCACATTCATGTTGCATTCATGCCGGCGTCACCCGCGGTTGATGTGTTTATTGATGTGTTTATTGATAATGGTTCGGATTTAATTGGTTGCAATTCTTCGCGTATCCGCCAGGTGGCAGATATTCATTAATTGTAATGCGCATGCGTTTCAGTAATGTGTTGACTTGCAGGTGTTTAAAAAAATACCACAGTGGTCCATTGTAAATTGACCTTGGTACTGAAGAAGTAACAATAATGTATCAATTTAGGCTTTTCATATTAAAAAATAAATGCACATTGTCTGGTGTTGTTTTATTGTCCTGAGAGTCCCGACATGAGTGCACAACTGCAGTTCGTGTTCCAAAAACCCGACATAACGTACGCTTATTTAATATGGGCCGCGATTAATGCAACAGATGATAAGATGGCAACAGTTGGTCAAATTTATCAGTATTTTATCGAAAACTATGACTTTTACAAATTTTCACCAGATGCTCATATGTGGAAGCGTGCAATAAGGAAAAAGTTATGTATCGATCCGTGTTTTTTTCATATTGATCCCGGTGTTAAAGGAGGGTATTGGTGTGTAGCATCAGATTTTTCCCGTATCTTTGATCATGGAGACTTCAAAAGGCGAAAGGTCATGTTAAAACCAACTAAGAAACATCAGTCGCTGGCAAGCAATGCGCCAACGACAGCGCCAGCTTCCAATAACGGTCCGACGTCAGTGAAAACCTGGTGACCGGCAACCCTTGCTGTCTGTCCCCGCCCGGATACCTGCAACCTGAGCCGGATTTCGCGTACAGATTCCAGCAAGCTTGCATGTACCAAAGTGATTTCCAGCCTCATCAGCTGTCAACTACAGGTGTAGTAGTCCCGCTGTCACCTGTCAACTACATGTATAATCAAAAATACGGGACTGGCAGTGACTCGGCGCCAGCTGATTGGCAAAATCTATGGTGAGTAACGTTGCCGTATTTTATTCTTTTTTTGAAATATCAATATCAATGCACAGTCAAGTGATTCTCCTGTAAGCAATATCATTGGCGGAGCAGCTTCTACAGTAGATACTGAACAATTGGTGGAAAGCTAGGTGCATGCGCATGTGAACAGGAGATGCCCCCCGAGAAAATTATTGGTGGGACTGACTGTGGGAACTTCTTAGGGGACTAACTGACCATTACAGTAAAACTTGTACTTTTATTTTTCCTCAGAAAAGAAAACTTTGTCATCTAATGCGGAAAACGGCAAATGGAGGGATTTCGATGGATAATATCCCTTTGTGTAACGATGCCTGCACATTGCTTAATCGGAGTTAAAAAACCACGTACCGGAGTCAACAGTTTAGTGGCAGTTGTTATTGATTAGGATAGAATAACTGAGAGCTTCATAGAAAACCTGAAACAGTATGCTGTTGTTTTCAGACAGTATACAATACTTTTTTTATATACAAACTGTATAATAAACCCGAAAAATAAAAAGTATGCATTTATTCTACATGTATTCCAGTACATATTTGTATTCTATACCCATACAGCATGTATTGTTTTGTACTGAGAATGCCTACAGTATACAGCACAGTACTGTACAGTATGCCTGAACAGTACTGTACTGTATGTTCTATAACCACTGTATGTTGTTACAGTATAAAAGGAGACAATGGAACAATTTAAAACAAATCAACGTTTTCTTTTATTGGTGGAGTAAGTACAAAAACTTTTATGGAGTAAGTACAAACATTTATTTAAAAATACAATTTAAAAACATTTAAAGTGTACAGCAATTCAAAACATTTACATGTGCATGGTGTACTGCTAGTAAAAACATTTATGTACAGTATGAATACAATTTCAAACTAGCAACATTTCCTTTATTGAAGTGCAGAAAGTCAAAACATTTACTGTAGGATGGTGTACTGAACAGTAAGTCAGGCCTGCAGAACTCCAGTCCTCGACGGCCGCAAACAGGCCCAGGTCTTGTGTAAGTAAAAACATTTCTTTATTAGTACAATTTAAAACAAGCAACATCTCCTTTATTGAAGTACAGAAAGTCAAATCATTTACAGCACAGGTGTACTGTATGGTGTTAGTAAAAACATTTCTTTATTAATACAATTTAAAACAAGCTACAAGTAAAAAATTAAACAACATTTGAACAGTCACGCAAATTCGATCCCCACCAGATTGTCCTTCCAGGGCCGATGCCTTGTATGACGCAAAATGTCTCTCACGATTTTCATTACAGGATCTGTAATGAAAAATAGCGCCGCAATTCCTCCACAATAGTCCTTCTTAAATTTTCAGGAAGCGCCCTTTTTTCGCGATTTCCTTCGTAGTTTACATTGTTGGCCCACCCGCAGTACACCAAGTAGGACACGTGGTGCTTGAAAATTAACATGCCATACTTCTGGGGTAAACCAGCACTTATTACCCCATACTTCTGTAAGGAATCTGGTGTCTCAGCGCCGCCAGCACGACCAGTGCTCACCCCCCGTCGGTACTCAGGCGTCCAAGCGCCTGCAGCGCAATTCCCACATACCTCCGTTGTCTGCCACTGACACGCAGGCTCCTCGCCATCACAGGATTGCACCAACCGAAGAGGTGCCTGTGGAACCGCAGCCTCTGCGTGTGTCTCCGGCTCCGCGCTCTATGCGCACACATGCGTCTGTCAGTAACCCCATGCACATACGCGTGTCAGTCATCGAATCCACGCACACACGCACGCCAGCCATAGACGTATGCACATGCATTCCCAGCTTACAGAGCACACGCCTAACAGAGCACTTTTAACCACTGCTCCTGCAGTGAGGCATCGCCCCCAAGCATCACACAATTTCATGCAAATCAATGATTAAACTCAGCTGGGCTGTAACACCTCCCTCCTATCAGGGAGGACTCCTTGCAGTCCTCCAGGCCTGCCCCCTCTTCCCATTGGCCTGCCCAGCCTTATTATGCCTGTGCTTCCCATCACTCGTCGCTCGACATAGTTCTGTATGGAAGCATTTGAATGCTCTCTCAGTGACTCCTCAGGTATTGACGCGGATTGAACGACTACCCCCTCTGGCTCTCGACTTCTGCTCTACTTGGACTTCGTGATTTCTGGCATCCCTGACACATGGCTTATACCTTCGACCTTCCGCAACTCTCCAATCCCTGACCTTGGCAACGGCAATAACTACTCCTCCTCTACTACCGGCACCGGCAAGTATTGTCTTCCTTACTATACCTTGCCTGGCAACACTAACACCACACTCCGGACGCGCTCCCTTTGCTGCGGGTGCGTGTATCTTTACGTCCCACCTCAGCACAGGGGACGGGTCTGGTCTGCGGGCAGCACCGGTGTAACAACTTCTCCCTGAGTGGCTGGGGCAGCTCACGCAGGATGATGTCGAGCACCGTCTCAATGCAAGTGAATGTTGGTTGGATTCTGGGAGCGTGTGTTCTTCTTGGAGCGGGTGTGCTTGTGGCAGGGATCGGGTGTGCTTGTGGCGGCGGGCGAGGGTAGGTTGTCTGGGAGGATGCTTTCCTCCTGTCTTGGTCACCATGTTGTCTCCTGGTGTGGTCTTGACGGGGTTGTCATGTCATCCTCGTCAACGGCATACATGTACACTTATTCTTCTGGTGGAGGGGGTGCGCTTGGTGATGTAAGGTGGTCGAAGGTCCCATTCATCCCATCCATGCCACCCTCCTGCTCCAGCGTCGGAGATACAGGGGCATGAACTCCGAGCAAATTATGTATCCCCGCTATGTCAGTCTCTATCTTCTCCATCCGTTGATCCATCTTCTCCATCCGTTGATCCACCTCCTCCATCCATTGATCCATATTTAGCATGGTCTCTAAAAGAAGATCTATCTTTACCAGCATAGTAGAGTTCCCGGGGATATCGACACTTAATCCATTCAGCATGCGGTCTAACGAGCTGGATCTTGTGAATGGGTTGGTGTGGACATCTGGGTGGATGGTGCTACGGAGGATGAGATGGGGGTTCACTGGAGAGAAGCGGCAGCATCGTCAAAGAGGGATGGAGGAGGTGACCGGTGGTTTTCCGGGAGAGAAGCGCCTGCGTCGTTGAAGAGGGATGGAGAAAGTGACCTGTGGATTTCCGGGAGAGCAGCGGCAGCGTCGTTGAAGAGTAGTGGAGAAGATGGGCTGTGGGTTTCCGGGAGAGCAGCGGCAGAGTCGTCTAAGCGTAATGGAGGAAGTGGCCTGCGGGTTCGATGGGTTGGCTGCCATTTGTTTTGCTTCGAGTGTACATCACCAAATTTCTTCTTGACATAATAAGGCTTCTTAAAACCCTTAGCCTTTGCGGTCAGCAGAAGCTTTTCTTTATTAGCCTTAGCCTTTCGCTTTGGCCTTAGCTTGGAAATGGCTCCCGCCTTTCGCTTTTTCTGCATGACAGGCACGGCAGAGGCGAGTGGGTTCCTGCGTCTGTAGAATCGGGATTGATCCATGGAAGCAGATGGCACAAGGCAGTATCTGGACAAGGGAAAGTTCAGATACAGATCATCGAGTGGTGGGCTATGCAAAGTGTGTCACCTTTTATGCATGGCAACGAGGTGCAGGTGTTACAAGTGGGCGTACCTAATGTAAGTTATTAACGTATAATACACCATCCATTTTGTGGATTCACTGCACATTGAATACACATCGACTAAACATCGAATATACATTCTTGTGCTTGTATTTCTTTCTACTCGCAGCTATGCCTGTTAAAAAGATTTCAAAGGATCTCAGCATGAGAATTAAGGATTTGTACCGAGCGGACAACGAATTGCAGATATCCAACGTTGGTTAGGTGCTTCTGGCCTCGTTGTACCAGCAACCACCGTGAGCTATCATGCCCACGGTAAGACCAAAAAACGCATATGGACACCAACGGTAACTAACGCGTAAGTATATTATACTGTGTATATATCTATTATTGTTTATATCGCAGTATATTTATAAAACTATAAAATACAGTAAATCTATCTATTATTGTTTATATCGCAGTATATTTATAAAACTATAAAACACAGTAAATCTATCTTTTATTGTGTACTGTAAATGATGTGCTATACAGTACTTGTGGCCTACTGCACTGTAACTTACAGGATTGTTGTTTTTCTTTACACTGTAGGGAGACAACTCTTCTGGTCGACAAAATAAGTGAAGAGAATGATGAGAAGAGTGCATTAAGGGTCAAAGACACTCTGCTGAAAAATCACAATCTCACTGTATCCGAGACCAGCATAAAGAAGATGAGACGCAGAATTGGGTGGAAATATGGACGTGTGAGGTTAGTACTGGACAGTACTGTAGGTTAAAGTGTTTTTTAAGAAACTGTACTGTACCTATAAAATTATTCCTTGTCATTACAGAGCATACCCTATGATAAGGGACGTCAACAAGATCAAGAGAGTGGTCCAGGCCCAGGCTCGGATCGACAGTGGAGAAACTTTTCAGGATTGCATCTTCACTGACGAGTCTACTGTATCGCCGGAGAGATTTGCAATCTTTGCATTCCACAAAAAAGGTTGCATATCTATGAAGCCGCGTCCAAAACACCCAGTGAAGATGCATGTGTGGGGTGCCATCTCTAGGCTTGGACGAGGATGCATTGTCATCTTTGAAGGTAAAATAAGTCACACGCTTTTGCCTTATGCACTGTACTGTACTAGTGTGCAGTATTTTGAGCACTTTTCTTGTTATAGGAATCATGAATAAAACTTTTTTCAAGAGCAAATTGTGCCTGAGATTGTGGAATACATCACACGTGAGTTCCCAGATAGTCACCGTTTATATCAGGAGAACGATCCGAAGCACGCCGCGTCAACAGCGCATATTCTTGAGCGCGGTATCAACTGGGTGAAGACGCCAGCGGAGTAAATGCGGTAACCGTGTCTCATTTTTTCCCACTGTTTACTGTGTATCTTTTTAACTAATTCTCCTTTTTCCCCCCCTCCAATTACAAATCGCCAGACTTCAATCCAATCGAAATGGTCTGGCATCAGCTGAAGGATCATATCTGAAAAGTCGTGAAACCCTCCAAAAAGGATGAGTTGGCACAAGGCATAATGAGTTTTTGGAACGATGTACTCACCGTGGAACGGTGTAATAAATATATTGACCATATTGCGACTGTGTTGCCCATTGTGATAGAGCGTAATGGGCAAGCATCAGGAAGGTAGTATGGTACAGTACTGTACTATAGTATGGTAAGTACAAGCACACCAAGTACAGTATGATACAGGTAAGTATGGCGCAAATTGTTTTACAGCATGTACCTAACTGCACAAATTTTTTCTTTCCTGAGAAAGCAGCACTAGCCATCTGGTTACAAAGTATTTAACAGTAGTTACAGTATACACTAGTTCCAGTATAGACTAGTTTGACAGTACTAACTGCATACTGTAGTCCAATATGGAGTAGCTATGCAGTACACAATGCCATAATATGCACCTAACTGCACAATATTTTTCTTTCCTGAGAGAGCAGCATTAGCCATCTGGTTACAAAGTATTTAACAGTAGTTACAGTATACACTAGTTCCAGTATAGACTAGTTTGACAGTACTAACTGCATACTGTAGTCCAATATGGAGTAGCTATACAGTACACAATGCCATAATACTGTATGCACATAACTACACTACTTTTTTATTTTCTTGTCTTTTCAGAGAAAAAAGGACGGAAAGGGGGAGGGGGGTATCATGTGTAAATTGTGTGAACTGTGTGTACAGTAAAGTGTACAGTATCTAATGTGCAGTCATGATTTACACAAAACCTCCCCTCTCTCAATCAACTACACAGAATGAGGAAGAAGATAAAGACAGAAAATTTGTATTACTGTTTTTATTATTATCAATGTGCATTATTCATGATTATCCACCGGCCCTCAATTTTCAACTGTGCTGTACTATTTTGTTATTTCTCTTCTGCATACTTCAATAGTGTATCTCCAGTCATGATTTACACATCTCCCCCCCCTCTCTCAATGATTATTTGTATTTTTCTTTCCTGATAAAATAAAATACATATTTAATTACATTCAGATTATTTTTCTTTGAACTTTAAATTCACTGTGAATGTGTGTGGGGGGGATTCTTCAAGAAGACATATAGTTTTATTAATTGGTTACATTTTAATTAATTGGTTACATAATCAGATTAACATAAGGGATTAACCAAGCATTTGAAAATGAATGTGAAGTTATACACGTATGCGCATTAATCATCAACTGGCTCCCTTCCCAAAGAGGATTACACAAAGCCAACAATAGGAAAATTAACGAAAGGTCTGAGAGAGGTGTCAATAAGAGGTTGAAATCCTTGAGCGAGCCTTGTGTGTGTCTGCGGGCGGGGAGGGGGGTAAAGCTGCATGAAGGATTAGCTGTACTGTAGTTCAAAGACATGTCATATTTTCAACAGGTCATCATAATGATTTGATCCCCACACCCCCAAATACATAAAAATCACACAAATCATGTGCAGTCAAACGCACAGTGTCGCAGTCAAAAGCTACAGCACCAATTGAATATCGTAATATCAAGATGGTTTAGGAAGGCACATGTTGAGAAAACAAAAATAAAAAATGACGAGAAAAAAAATGTTTTTTTGGTCAGTCTTGAACTTTTTTCCCCCCAATGAGCATTAATAATCAACACAGAAGAATAAATAAAACCAGGCTCTGCACTGCACTGCACTGTACGTTATACACGCAGGAATGTGATGACAGGAATGTGATTGAAGACAGAAAGCCATCCATTCAAAGGAATGGTGTGGGAGAGGTGTACTGTAGATAAGATAAGAAGTTGAAATACAGCAGTGCAGTACATTAGCCTGTGTCTGTGCGGGGGCGAGTGTACGCTGAAATGTGATACTGTTACAGTACACGCCTATGCGTTTCAACAATGTTCAAATGAGACATACAGCACTGCACATGCATGTATAAATATGCAAATTTACAATTACTATGCGCGCACACACAGACTGTGTACCGAAGTAGGTTTAACTGCTACAGTATTAGACTTTGAAGACAACAGCTCGCGAACGCCCACTTGAGTTTTTAGACGGTATTGCAGTATTGCAGACAGCACTAATAATATGCTAATAATACGAGCGCTAAAATACCGGAGCATATTCCGGAAAAAAGAAAATATACTGCATCTGCCCGCGGTTATCAGAGTTACGCAGCTACGGCCACATTAGGATAAAGGGGGCCGCAGCTGTAGCACAGTTTTCATGGTTCTACCCCACATTTTGTGGCAGAGACATAACATTTGGACTATCTTCAAAGAGAGCAATCTCCAATCTTCTCTTAATTCTAAAATGAAAAGAGATGTACCCGTGGCGACCAAAGGGACATTGCTGTGCAATGTGTTGCAGATGGTGGCCAGGGGATTAAACTGAGGTTGACATACTGCATAATGAATTTTTTACAATTGGTAGGGACCAGAAAAGCATTAAGAAATCACGAGGTGCCGACTATTTCAGGTGTCTAGCAACATTTGCTACTTGTACAATGAGAAGTATTGTTTACACGGTTCTATATTAAGTAACCATAAAAAGATGCCGTACTCCTAAATCAAAACATTAAAAATTCATGTTGGAACTCAGAGCTAGAGATTTAACAAATCAGATTTTTAATACTATGAAGAACACACTATTTTTATTTATTAATGTTAAGTGAAAATCAGCATGGTACAAGCCACATTGATTGTTTTTAGAGTTCACAGGGGAAAACAAGGCCATGATGAACTGGGCGACTAATGGCAATAACTACTAAAAGAGAAAAAAAAAGCAATTTCTGCTAGTTGCTGCCCTAGGCTGTTCTGTAGAAACAAACACAGATATATTATTGTAATTCAATATGTGAGACTATGATTTGTATTTAATGGGAAGGTCAGAACACAGACTTACCTTACCTTGGAATGTTTAATGCACGGAAAATTATATTTTGATGGGTTTTCAAATAAGAAGCCCTGGAGCCATTAGCTCCACAAGGGTGACATGGCTTCGCGGCTGAATGACCTGTAGCCAGGCCAACATAGATTATTTTTAAAAGCAAATCCAGTATAGGTCAAATGTAGCTGTAGAAGGGGAAAGCACGAGGTTACGCGCTACAGTGGCCTAATGATGTACCAGGAATGCCAGAGGCCCTAAATGATGTACAAAATACATCATAGACACTTGCTCATATTTTAGGGGCTGATTGCACTAATGGAACACCCAGCCCGGTACAAATGGAAGTGGAGCCCCCTCCACTTTCACTTTCGGTTGCCGGGAACTGGAAGCATCATGTGACGTGGAAGTGCCTGAAGTCTAGTAGCACCTGGTGTCGTCAGACCCCTGGCTCTGTAAAGGTTAAGTGAGGGGAAGGCTGTGGGAGATGGGTGGGGCACATGGGAAAACTTAGTTAGGGAGTAAAATATATTAGTGTTCCTGTATCTGAACAGATGGTAACAAAGCACATTTATATATATATATATATATATATATATATATATATATATATATATATATATATATATAAAACAGTGGTCGACAAATCACCAAAAAATCTACTCGCCGAACAAAAAAATCTACTCGCCACCTAGTAACACACGTGTGCTGCTTGGGCCAATAGGAGCTCGCCACGATGTTAAATCCACTCGCCCGGGGCATGCAAATGTATAGGTTTGTCGAACACTGTATATATATATATATATATATATATATAATATATATATATATATATATATATATATATATATATATATATATATATATATAAAAGACAGAAATACAATGAGCGCAACCACACTGAAATTAGTAAATAGAATTATTACCACATGTAATGGAGGGTATATACCCTTACAGTCTAACTTTCCCTGACTCAGTCTGCAGCCAAAAGGTCTACCGCTCCACGGGCTGGTAACGAAAATTTCCAAAGAGAATGACCTAGGCGCAAATGGAAACAAGAAAAAACAAACATAGGGTAGTATGTTCTAACAAATAAACCGCCAGAAGGTATAATATGCACTCCCAGCGTATAGGATAATATCAAGCCTTGTATCCACTCTGGGATCTGGAACAATTAAATGATGAGTCTGGAACAGCTGGTCATCCACAGCAATTGCAATCTCGAGCAAAGGTACCCATGCAGGAAGAGAGATAGAACACAAATAGCGTAACACAGTTTATTAAAATTATTAATAAAAATGACTATAAGTAAAAGACTCACATTCTGTGAGATATCATAAAACGTTTGAGAATTCTGAGCATCTCACACTCATTGGAAAAGGGTAGTAACACTATGCAGATTTCTTCAACAGTCCTTAGTCTGTAGATTTGTAACCAATAGGGAAATTAGTCCAGGTTGTAAATAGCACACACACTTAGTGTCTCTACTGTTCCACACAGTCTCCTTGTGTGAGCTGTCTCTTTCCGTGGTTATCAACCTACATAGGTCTATCTCACTGCACCTGATGTGCGTATAGTACTCACGGTACTTAAAGGTAGGTGCTGTCCGGTTTCACATATAGAGAGTTCTTTCTGTTTTCCCACGAAGAGTTCTCAATCTTCCTCCGGTCACCCACGTCTCCTGGGGACGCTCCGTGCCACGTGACGACGCGGTGACGTCACTCCCTCTCGCGAGAGTTCGTCCGGTGGGCTGTGGGAGCGGGGCCTCAATCCTCTGCGCTGCTAGTCTTCCTGCAGGCAAATAATGGGACAAACGGCCACCGGCACCTCTTGGCTGCTGTCTGCTGCCTGCTGCTACTCCTGCTGAATACACTGTGTTCACTGTCTGTAAACCACGCCCTACGCGTTTCTCCGTTAGGCTTCGTCAGGGGCTGATTCTGCTCTCTGTCCCTCATCTAGGGTTATATACCCTCCTCCATTATGCAATTGGTTAATTAAAAAAATCAATTAATTAAAGAATTTTTTCCATAATACATTGGCTCCATGGTTTTGATATATATAATGCATAGCTAAACAATTGATTACTTTTAGGTACCATTTATACTACTACCATACTGTGTAGCCTTTGATGATTAAATGGTGAATAACCAAGTATAAGCAAGAGCAAATTTAAATATGTAGTCACCCTCTAATATAATACATAATTGGTATATTGATCAACCTAAACAAAATAGACAAATAATACATATTGCATTGTATAATTATGCTTAATATACAGACACATTATATGGGTTCTAAACATTTATACCTCTATCTAATAGTTGCTTAGACACCATTCCATAAAGGATTTGATGACTAATCAATAGTGTGTATAGACTTGTTGTAAAGTGGGGGAATATACTATTTCTAACCTTCGTGTTGCAGAATTTTATCACGGCTACATGTTACATAGCCGGTTAATGGTTTGGGGGTAGATTATATACTAATCTTAGATTGTGAGGTATATGCCACTATTAACCCATTATAGACGTGGAGCTATAAACTCCACTGACTCTAGACCAATTATGGTAATGTGTAGTAGGATCTCATCCATGATATTAACCCTTTATTATTATTGATGGGAATTACATCTCATATTCCCACCAGTGGAACATATTACATATATACAAATCCTTATTACATGTTATGTTGGTTCGACGCACAGCGGATTGGTGCAGACCAGAGAATTTGTTGCTACATATATATTTTAACAATTATATGTGTTTAGATTAACACTTCCTAGTGGCACTGCATGTTTCTTATGATATACATACCCAATAATAGTAAGGGACATTTTATTACAATTGTACAGAAAGGAAAATAGAAAATGGTTAATCAAATATAGACAGTTAGTTGCAAACTACCCGTTCTCTCATACGCTAATGCAGAAAAAATGTTATGGAAATAGCCAAATCATATAGCGTACATTCTTAACTCACATGATGATATACTCATAAAGAGATCCTACAATACTCATCTCATTCCTCATTCTCATGTTCACGCAGATGATGTATATAACTATTTGTGGAACATACAAATCATGGATGGAACTTAATCCCTTAAAAAAGAACCCAGATCTATATCGATGTTGAGACCAAGTGGGGCTAATGTTTTGAGGGCATAAATCCAATAAGTCTCCTGTCTGGATATTTTTGTTATCGGATTCCCTCCTCTCCAACTAGGTCTAACTTTCTCAATGCCCACAAATTTCAAGCCTCTTGGATCTTGGCCATGAAACTCTTTAAAATGCTTGGATACACTATGCTGTAGTAGGCCTTTCTCAATATTTCTTACATGTTCTGCAATGCGTATTTTGAGTTTCCTTGTTGTCCTCCCAATATATTGTTTATTGCAAGGGCATTGCAACAAATAAACCACGTTGCTTGTGTTACAGTCAATCATGTCTTTTATTACATAATTGATTTGAGAAGCTTCTGATTTTATTGTTTTGAAGCTTTTTTGGGAGTTAGGATGTAGTTTACAACCTTTACATGTTTGACACATAAAGAACCCTGTTGTAATCGTAACCGGTCTTTGATTGTCTTTTTTCAAACAGCTAGGCGCTAATCTTTGTTTTAGATTTGTTGCCTTTGTAAAGATTATTTCAGGTCTTGATGGCAATATTTGCTGTAACATTGGGTCCTTATGTAAGATTCCCCAATGTTTATGGATAATTTTCCTGATATCTCTAGCTGCATTACTATACTTGGTTACAAAGGGGACTGAAATTTTACCCTCCTCTCCCCTTCTAGTATCCCTGGTTTTATATTTGATTAGCTCTGCCCTATCCATTAAGGATACCTTTCTGTACGCATCCTCAACTATTTCTTTATCATAATTTCTGTTTGTAAATTTTGCCATCAGATCTTTGGCTTGTTTGTCAAAAACATGTTTCTGGGTACAGTTGCGTTTAATTCTTTGCATCTGTCCCAGTGGGATGTTGTTTATCCATTTTTCAGAGTGTCCACTATCTCCCAACAAAAAATTGTTTGTGTCCACACTTTTAATAAAAGTTTTGGTCTCAATATGGCCCTCCTCAATGTATATGAGCAAATCTAAAAACTCAATCTGGTTCCTACTGTGTTTCGTGGTAAACTTCAAATTGTATGGATTATTGTTTAATCCTGCCAGGAATATTTCTAACTTCTCTACACTTCCCTCCCAAATCAGGAGGATATCGTCTATATAGCGATACCACGATACCAGGTTTGCCCCAAATTCGTGGTCGGACCAGATGGATTCGTCCTCCCACTTACCCATAAAAATATTCGCGTAATTTGGGGCAAACCTGGTACCCATAGCGGTACCCCTCACTTGCAAGAAGAATTTGTCGTTGTACCAAAAATAATTATGGCCCAGAATATGTTTAATACAGTCAACAATGAATTCTATTTGGTCTGATTCTAAGTTATTATCCTTAGTCAGATTCTCTTGGACAGCTGCACACCCCTGTGTGTGATCTATCACGGTGTAGAGAGAACACACATCACATGTAACAAGTATGTAGCTGTCTTTCCATTCAATATCCTTCAGGATATTAAGTACCTGAATTGTGTCCTTTAGGTAAGATCTAAGTTTACCCACTGGTTCTTTCAGGAACTGGTCTATATAACCTGAAAGATTTGAAGTAAGGGCTTTGATTCCGGACACAATAGGACGACCGGGTGGGTGGGTGGTATCCTTATGGAGTTTTGGCAAATAATAAAAAATGGGGATTCTTGGTGATTCATTATATAGATATTCCCACTCGGCTTTATTTAGTATGCCATCTTTGAGGCCCCTATTCAGCAACTCCAATAATTCCATTTGGAATTTCTCTGTAGGTGGAGGGGTGGTGATCCTTAATAGACACGATTATGATTTGGAATCATTTAGATTATTGGAAGACTCTGTAACATACAAACCATTACAAAGTAACCCTACAGAGAAATTCCAAATGGAATTATTGGAGTTGCTGAATAGGGGCCTCAAAGATGGCATACTAAATAAAGCCGAGTGGGAATATCTATATAATGAATCACCAAGAATCCCCATTTTTTATTATTTGCCAAAACTCCATAAGGATACCACCCACCCACCCGGTCGTCCTATTGTGTCCGGAATCAAAGCCCTTACTTCAAATCTTTCAGGTTATATAGACCAGTTCCTGAAAGAACCAGTGG
Organism: Ascaphus truei; assembly: GCF_040206685.1. Taxonomy (NCBI): domain Eukaryota; kingdom Metazoa; phylum Chordata; class Amphibia; order Anura; family Ascaphidae; genus Ascaphus; species Ascaphus truei. The sequence goes on from NC_134485.1 coordinate 224,796,589, forward strand.
GTAAACTTAGATCTTACCTAAAGGACACAATTCAGGTACTTAATATCCTGAAGGATATTGAATGGAAAGACAGCTACATACTTGTTACATGTGATGTGTGTTCTCTCTACACCGTGATAGATCACACACAGGGGTGTGCAGCTGTCCAAGAGAATCTGACTAAGGATAATAACTTAGAATCAGACCAAATAGAATTCATTGTTGACTGTATTAAACATATTCTGGGCCATAATTATTTTTGGTACAACGACAAATTCTTCTTGCAAGTGAGGGGTACCGCTATGGGTACCAGGTTTGCCCCAAATTACGCGAATATTTTTATGGGTAAGTGGGAGGACGAATCCATCTGGTCCGACCACGAATTTGGGGCAAACCTGGTATCGTGGTATCGCTATATAGACGATATCCTCCTGATTTGGGAGGGAAGTGTAGAGAAGTTAGAAATATTCCTGGCAGGATTAAACAATAATCCATACAATTTGAAGTTTACCACGAAACACAGTAGGAACCAGATTGAGTTTTTAGATTTGCTCATATACATTGAGGAGGGCCATATTGAGACCAAAACTTTTATTAAAAGTGTGGACACAAACAATTTTTTGTTGGGAGATAGTGGACACTCTGAAAAATGGATAAACAACATCCCACTGGGACAGATGCAAAGAATTAAACGCAACTGTACCCAGAAACATGTTTTTGACAAACAAGCCAAAGATCTGATGGCAAAATTTACAAACAGAAATTATGATAAAGAAATAGTTGAGGATGCGTACAGAAAGATATCCTTAATGGATAGGGCAGAGCTAATCAAATATAAAACCAGGGATACTAGAAGGGGAGAGGAGGGTAAAATTTCAGTCCCCTTTGTAACCAAGTATAGTAATGCAGCTAGAGAAATCAGGAAAATTATCCATAAACATTGGGGAATATTACATAAGGACCCAATATTACAGCAAATATTGCCATCAAGACCTGAAATAATCTTTACAAAGGCAACAAATCTAAAACAAAGATTAGCGCCTAGCTGTTTGAAAAAAGACAATCAAAGACCGGTTACGATTACAACAGGGTTCTTTATGTGTCAAACATGTAAAGGTTGTAAACTACATCCTAACTCCCAAAAAAGCTTCAAAACAATAAAATCAGAAGTTTCTCAAATCAATTATGTAATAAAAGACATGATTGACTGTAACACAAGCAACGTGGTTTATTTGTTGCAATGCCCTTGCAATAAACAATATATTGGGAGGACAACAAGGAAACTCAAAATACGCATTGCAGAACATGTAAGAAATATTGAGAAAGGCCTACTACAGCATAGTGTATCCAAGCATTTTAAAGAGTTTCATGGCCAAGATCCAAGAGGCTTGAAATTTGTGGGCATTGAGAAAGTTAGACCTAGTTGGAGAGGAGGGAATCCGATAACAAAAATATCCAGACAGGAGACTTATTGGATTTATGCGCTCAAAACATTAGCCCCACTTGGTCTCAACATCGATATAGATCTGGGTTCTTTTTTAAGGGATTAAGTTCCATCCATGATTTGTATGTTCCACAAATAGTTATATACATCATCTGCGTGAACATGAGAATGAGGAATGAGATGAGTATTGTAGGATCTCTTTATGAGTATATCATCATGTGAGTTAAGAATGTACGCTATATGATTTGGCTATTTCCATAACATTTTTTTCTGCATTAGCGTATGAGAGAACGGGTAGTTTGCAACTAACTGTCTATATTTGATTAACCATTTTCTATTTTCCTTTCTGTACAATTGTAATAAAATGTCCCTTACTATTATTGGGTATGTATATCATAAGAAACATGCAGTGCCACTAGGAAGTGTTAATCTAAACACATATAATTGTTAAAATATATATGTAGCAACAAATTCTCTGGTCTGCACCAATCCGCTGTGCGTCGAACCAACATAACATGTAATAAGGATTTGTATATATGTAATATGTTCCACTGGTGGGAATATGAGATGTAATTCCCATCAATAATAATAAAGGGTTAATATCATGGATGAGATCCTACTACACATTACCATAATTGGTCTAGAGTCAGTGGAGTTTATAGCTCCACGTCTATAATGGGTTAATAGTGGCATATACCCCACAATCTAAAGATTAGTATATAATCTACCCCCAAACCATTAACCGGCTATGTAACATGTAGCCGTGATAAAATTCTGCAACACGAAGGTTAGAAATAGTATATTCCCCCACTTTACAACAAGTCTATACACACTATTGATTAGTCATCAAATCCTTTATGGAATGGTGTCTAAGCAACTATTAGATAGAGGTATAAATGTTTAGAACCCATATAATGTGTCTGTATATTAAGCATAATTATACAATGCAATATGTATTATTTGTCTATTTTGTTTAGGTTGATCAATATACCAATTATGTATTATATTAGAGGGTGACTACATATTTAAATTTGCTCTTGCTTATACTTGGTTATTCACCATTTAATCATCAAAGGCTACACAGTATGGTAGTAGTATAAATGGTACCTAAAAGTAATCAATTGTTTAGCTATGCATTATATATATCAAAACCATGGAGCCAATGTATTATGGAAAAAATTCTTTAATTAATTGATTTTTTTAATTAACCAATTGCATAATGGAGGAGGGTATATAACCCTAGATGAGGGACAGAGAGCAGAATCAGCCCCTGACGAAGCCTAACGGAGAAACGCGTAGGGCGTGGTTTACAGACAGTGAACACAGTGTATTCAGCAGGAGTAGCAGCAGGCAGCAGACAGCAGCCAAGAGGTGCCGGTGGCCATTTGTCCCATTATTTGCCTGCAGGAAGACTAGCAGCACAGAGGATTGAGGCCCCGCTCCCACAGCCCACCGGACGAACTCTCGCGAGAGGGAGTGACGTCACCGCGTCGTCACGTGGCACGGAGCGTCCCCAGGAGACGTGGGTGACCGGAGGAAGATTGAGAACACTTCGTGGGAAAACAGAAAGAACTCTCTATATGTGAAACCGGACAGCACCTACCTTTAAGTACCGTGAGTACTATACGCACATCAGGTGCAGTGAGATAGACCTATGTAGGTTGATAACCACGGAAAGAGACAGCTCACACAAGGAGACTGTGTGGAACAGTAGAGACACTAAGTGTGTGTGCTATTTACAACCTGGACTAATTTCCCTATTGGTTACAAATCTACAGACTAAGGACTGTTGAAGAAATCTGCATAGTGTTACTACCCTTTTCCAATGAGTGTGAGATGCTCAGAATTCTCAAAAGTTTTATGATATCTCACAGAATGTGAGTCTTTTACTTACAGTCATTTTTATTAATAATTTTAATAAACTGTGTTACGCTATTTGTGTTCTATCTCTCTTCCTGCATGGGTACCTTTGCTCGAGATTGCAATTGCTGTGGATGACCAGCTGTTCCAGACTCATCATTTAATTGTTCCAGATCCCAGAGTGGATACAAGGCTTGATATTATCCTATACGCTGTGAGTGCATATTATACCTTCTGGCGGTTTATTTGTTAGAACATACTACCCTATGTTTGTTTTTTCTTGTCTCCATTTGCGCCTAGGTCATTCTCTTTGGATATATATATATATATATATATATATATATATATATATATATACACAGCTAAACCCCGTTATAACGCGCCTCGCTATACCGCGATTCGGTTATAACGCGGTTTTCCCGTGGCTCCCGTTTTTTTTTTTTTTGCACACTGCACACACTGCACACACTGCACACACTCACTGCACACACACTGCTCATTGCTCACACTGCACACACACTGCACACTGCACACACACTGCACACTGCACACACACTGCTCATTGCACACACTGACACACTGCACACACACTGCACACACACTGCTCATTGCTCACACTGCACACACTGACACACTGCACACTGAACACACACTGCTCATTGCTCACACTGCACACACTGACACACTGCTCATTGCTCACACTGCACACACTGACACACTGCTCATTGCTCGCACTGCACACACTGCACACACTGCTCATTGCTCACACTGCACACACTGCACACTGCACACACACTGCTCACACTGACACACACTACACACACACACACACACACACACACACACACACACACACACACACACACACACACACACACACACACATAAATCAGCCTTACCTTGGGGATGATTGGTGAGGCATGTGGCTGCAGGGGGGGGGGGGGGGGGGGCGTGCCGGTGGGGGTGGTGCTGCGGTGGAGGGGGATGATGGCTGCGGGGGCCCCAGATGCTGCGGGGGCTGGTGGGATGGCCCGGTGCAGTGCGGGGGGGCATGGGGGGGGGGAGGGGGGCAGGACGACCCTGCGCTACGGCAGGGCCAGGGGGCCCTGTATTGCGGCGCGAGGGCCCTGTGCTGCGGCGGGGGGGAGCCGGTCCGGAGGGGAATCCCCCCTCCCATCTCCTGTCACGCGGTGACAGGGGAAGCGGAAGCCGGAGGGGCATCCCCCCTCCCATCTCCTGTCCCGCGGTGACAGGGGAAGCTGAAGCCGGAGGGGAATCCCCCCTCCTGTCCCGCGGTGACAGGGGAAGCCGGAACCGGAGGGGCATCCCCCCTCCCATCTCCTGTCATGCGGTGACAGGGGAAGCTGAAGCCGGAGGGGAATCCCCCCTCCTGTCCCACGGTGACAGGGGAAGCTGAAGCCGGGGGGAATCCCCCCTCCCATCTCCTGTCACGCGGTGACAGGGGAAGCCGTGACCGCGGGGTAAATATGCACTGATGCGGCGGCCATTTTTTTTTTTTTAAATTAGCGCGACCCCGTTAGTAACGCGGTGGTCTCGGGGTGGACCCCGAGGACCGCGTTATAACGGGGTTTAGCTGTATATATATATATATATATATTACACAGTCATGTGAAAAAGAAAGTACACCCTCTATGAATTCCATGGTTTTACATATCAGGACATAATAACAATCATCTGTTCCTTAGCAGGTCTTAAAATGAGGTAAATACAACCTCACATGAACAACAACACATGACATATTACACCGTGTCATGATTTATTTAACAAAAATAAAGCCAAA